>NW_019396140.1:362493-386669 GCF_000591075.1 Eurytemora carolleeae
TATTCAAGTGGGTTCAAAACAGTTTTGTTCGATCATAGTTTAGAAATTCAAAACAGTTTTGTTCGATCATAGTTTAGAAATTCAAAACAGTTTTGTTCGATCATAGTTTAGAAATTCAAAACAGTTTTGTTCTTTTCAACAGCTTTTCATTGAGAGAAGTTGTGATTGAAAACATAAGAGCTTTTAATTTTATACGTTCAATTTTCTTTTGTTTGACACAGTTTGACGCGATTTATATATCCAAAGTCAAACACAGGCCTATGGGGAAGGCAAGTTTGCAGTGCAAATCGTTTCCAAATGTACAACTTGACATCTCCTATATTGGTCGTCAAATGTACGGAGAAATATCTATCAATCATATAAGAATTTAGCATCAGACATCTAGCGGCCAACATATCGTCCCCCAAAGTACGTGAACTACACGACCACTTTCTATGGAGAGAACGGGCTCAGAGGGAGAGGGTATCAGGGTGCAGGGTGCAGGGTGCAGGGTGCAGGGTGCAGGGTGCAGGTGTGGATTCTTCTATATGAAGAGATATATTTTTATTTTTGGTTGGCTTAACCATAAAATTAAAAAGTGAATAAAAAAATAAAAACAGCAAGCTGAACATGAGACAGAGATATTATGTATTATGTATTATATATATATGTATTTGTACTAGCTAGGAACCCAGCTTTGCCTGGATTTTCCCGCTATGAAATTCAACCCACTCGATTTAGAACTGTAAAACCAAGCTAAGAACATTCCGTGATTCTCCCGAGAATTCCTCAATCAAAATTTGAGGCAAATCGGCCAAGGTGTTTCTGAGTTATGATCGGACATACAAACAGACAAACAGAGATTACTAAATCAATTTAGCAAAATGTGAACATGTCTTGTTTGGATCTAATGATTTTTATTATATTGAAAGACCAAAATGCGATTGAATTCAAATAGATGAAACCGAACACATCTCGCCCTTGGTTAGTCCAGTTTGATTTATGATGTTATGATTAGTTTTTTTACTAGTATTTTACTCTTTTTATTATAATTCTAATTTAAGGGCATTTTGAATGTTTTTTTTTAAAGTTGCATAATGGAAAATAATTTAGTGCAGAAAGCAGCTAGATGTTTATTGAAAATATATTTATTTATTAATATTTTATTAAAAAGCCGGATCAACTAAATCGGAAAAAACCCTAATTTTATTCGTAATATCGTAATATCGTAATATTGTAATATCGTAATATCGTAATATCGTAATATCGTAATATCGTAATATCGTAATATCGCAATATCGTAATATCGTAATATTGTAATATCGCAATATCGTAATATCGAACTAACCAAGGCATTTCGAAATTGTTTCGAATTGTTAAGAATAAAAACATTGCAAAGTTTAATGAAAGCAATTAGAATACAGTTCTGAATTAAAGATTTATTAATAAAAATAAAGTAACTAAAGCGATTAAACAATATTTAAATCAACATTATATTAAGTTGCAATAATATCCACAGGGAGTGTCCGAAAAAAAAAAATAAGATCCATGGAAAATTTGGTAAAGCCTGTTTTAATTAATTCTAAAACAAAAGTTGAGGCTAATTGAATCCCCCCGGCCCTCACCACCTTAGCTTTATAGACCACCCCCCCCCCTACTCCCCACCCTAGCTTTTATACAGACCACTGCAGTTGAAATTAAAGTAAAGTCAGCTAGACTTAAATACTGCAAGTCAGAACTACAGATTTGTGCAAATTATTGCGGGTTAAACAATTTTTAAATTTATTTAATATCTTTAAAAAGTGGTGAACCATGACGTATAAACTGTCCCTTGTATTTATGAAAAGTCATCCAATCACAACATCTGATTTTCAAGTTTAAAGGGACTGTGTAGGCGAAATTTATGTGAGCCCCAATTTATTGTGTCCGATTCACATGGATGCCCTTTAAACATTTAACTGAGAAAAAATTAAGGCAGATATCGTCGTTACATATCTGGAAAAGTGTTGAATTCTGACAATTGATCCCTCTTATTCTCCTGCTACATAAATGTGCATGTCACTATTATAAAGAAAAGCAACTAAAATTATTCAATTTTTATGGAGGAAAATGGCATAACTGCATTACTTTTTCTCAGACAAAAAGGGTTCGGATGGGAATCGAACATGCCAATCTACAAATCTAAGTTTACTTGAAATCACGTTTACAGTCCCTTTAAGAGATTCTGAATTTATAAGAAGAGAAGATTCTAATGATACGAATATCGGCAATCTCTGATTTCATTGTTCTAAAAACTACAAAGGAATTCAGTCTTAGTCACAATCTCAGATTTTCTAATCCCTATATCTTTGCAATCCTTCGTCGAAGATCTTATAAATTTCAAACTAAACATTCTGTTAAATTAAATAATCTATGTTGGAAATATAAAAAGTTTACACCATCAGGGTGCAGAGATATAGGGATTAGAAAGTTTAAGTTTTTGGCAAACACTCAATCAATTCTTTGATTTTAAGACAATGTCATTTGGTAAAAAAATGTTCCTCTTATTTTTCTAAGACCCACCTGTACGACCTCAACAACCTCAACATATAACATTAGAAGATAAAATATATGTCTTCAGCGAATATTTTGGGTTAAGCTCAGTTAATCTAATTTCTTGTTTAAGCAGGGCCGAGCGCTGCTTGAATTTCATATTCGTTGGTTAGGTGATCATCAATTAGGGACTGTTAACGTAATTTTAAGTGACTTCCATCGATAAAGTGTCCGATTCACGACGTTACCTTTAAAAGCTTTGCCTGAATGAATTAGATATCCATGTCAGCTTTTAACTGTTTATTTTTATGTGTGGTTTCTCTGCCAAAGTGACTGGCGCATTTCTCGCTTTTGAAAAAATGGCGATATTTTCTTAGTTAAAAACTTTAAAATGTTTGCCACATTTATCATCAGATTAAGGCTTCACTAGGATATACTGTTGCGAATCGGGCATGCCCCTTTTAAGTGGAGGGTCACTCCAAATTACACGAGGACAGTTCCTTTAAGNCTTTTTTACCTATACGGTACCTTTTTGTTTTGATTTTTGTATAAATAATTTATCTTAAAAACATACATTTGACTAGCATGAGCTCTGAGTTATCTAATATTTTAACTATCCCTATATATAACAATATAAAGATATACAGTTTTCAAGTCGTAAAATAATTATTGTTTTTTCATCAACAATGAACATGACACCATGATGTTCAACAAAAATAAACACTTAAAGCACAACAACAAAAACATGTTAAGACAAACCAGTTTAATTTAAACCAGGCAAAGTTAATGTTATACACGTGCAAATTTGCAACATCTTTACTCATCCAGTTTTAATACTTAAGAAAATTGAACCTAGTAGGTTTTTACATGAGGAGATTCGTTGTTTTTTTAAGCTGCCATTTTTCATTCGTAATATTAAAAAACAAAAATCGGATTTTTAAAATTTAAAAAAATTTATTTTTTAAGGAACAATTTTTCCGACTTAAACCTTCCCTGAGGGTCATGTAAGTTGCCACAGAAGGAGAAGGTAAAATTTATGTAACATTACTGATTTGACTTTGAAGCCTCGTAGCTCCTCTAGGTTTGATTTTATGTACAAGTATGAGAAAAACAGTTTTGTTCGATCATAGTTTAGAAATTCAAAACAGTTTTGTTCGATCATAGTTTAGAAATTCAAAACAGTTTTGTTCGATCATAGTTTAGAAATTCAAAACAGTTTTGTTCTTTTCAACAGCTTTTCATTGAGAGAAGTTGTGATTGAAAACATAAGAGCTTTTAATTTTATACGTTCAATTTTCTTTTGTTTGACACAGTTTGACGCGATTTATATATCCAAAGTCAAACACAGGCCTATGGGGAAGGCAAGTTTGCAGTGCAAATCGTTTCCAAATGTACAACTTGACATCTCCTATATTGGTCGTCAAATGTACGGAGAAATATCTATCAATCATATAAGAATTTAGCATCAGACATCTAGCGGCCAACATATCGTCCCCCAAAGTACGTGAACTACACGACCACTTTCTATGGAGAGAACGGGCTCAGAGGGAGAGGGGTGCAGGGTGCAGGGTGCAGGGTGCAGGGTGCAGGGTGCAGGGTGCAGGTGTGGATTCTTCTATATGAAGAGATATATTTTTATTTTTGGTTGGCTTAACCATAAAATTAAAAAGTGAATAAAAAAATAAAAACAGCAAGCTGAACATGAGACAGAGATGGTATTGCAGGGCTAGAAGGTATCAGGAGGCTCCGGAGGTCATTTCACGGATCTCATGGCCGCTCTTCACTCCCTCCATCCCTCCTATGACGCCTTTTATTGTCGATTTGCTGTCCAATCTACGTAAGTTCTTTTATCTAGATATTGGTTGAATTACAAGATATAAAGGAATTGAGTCTTTGCCACAAACTCAAATTTTCAAATAATCCCTATTTCTTTGAAACCTAATGATGTAAACCTTTGATATTTCTAATTTAGATTATCTGGTCTAACAGAATTCATAGTTTGAAATATCTAAGGTTTATGATATTGGGTTGCAAAGATATATATAGGAATTATAAAATCAGAGTTTTTTTTTGCAAAAACTCAATTCCTTTATCGAATTATGTAATATGTCATAGTAGTTGATTTTGTATATAAGCTCTCCTTTCAACCATATCCAAGTACAGTATACCCTTTCCATTCAGAACAGGGCGTTTGAGGAAAATACAAGTATAACCCAAGTTTTAATTTTTTTTTCGATCTCAATTGGAGAATTAGACAATAAAATATTTGAACAATACACTTTATCTATTGTACTTATATGTTGGTAAATGCACGTTACAAAAGGTAATACAATTATGTCAAGAATATTCATTAAATAGTGTGTCATGTAAACGTATATTTTAGTAAGTGTGAATCTTAATCAAACTTGCCACGATTGCTGTAATTTTATTTCTTTCCAATGTCTTCCAAACATATTTTTAAGAACATTTCCCTAAGAAGGATTCTCATAGTTACTCCAGCCGTTTACCCGCACTTAGCCAATTTTTATCGGTAATCTAAATTTTCGTTATAAAAGTCGACCCAATTAATTTAGAATCTTAAAATCAAGCTAAGAACATTCCTGTGGCTTTCCCGAGTGCCCCAATCAAAATTTGAAGCAAATCGGTCAAGTGGTTCTTTAGTTATGATCGGACAAATACACAAACACCCAGACAAACAAAGATTACAACTTTATATATATCTAGATGGATGTAAATAAAATGTTTTTCCAGTTTATGTTGAAATGTATAATATTAAAACAGTTAAAGTATCGTTCTAAAATCAACAAAGAAACCATGAGAATAGAGTTAAATGATGGTACAAAAGTTTAGGCGTGAAGAGTGGCAAGAAGGGGGTGGTCTCCCCCCCCCTCCTATGCAAATATAAATATTTAGTTGAATTTATTGTTTAAATCTCCTTTAAATGCAATACATGCAAACATGACAAACTTTTGTAAAACTTTGTAAATTGAATTGAATCTTATAGTACTCCACTATACAGTATCCGTACTGTAGAACACCATTCTCTACATGAAGTAGAGAATATTATATAGAGGAAAGCGGAGCCATAACTGGAGGAGGGGGGGGAAACGGGCTAGTGCCCCCCCAGTGAGATTAAATTTAATGTAAAATAAGTGGTGTTTGGCTGTGTAAAAGGGTGTTGCCATCCCTGTTTATNTCAGTTACTGGCCTGAGATAAGTGTTTCTCTTCGTAGGTTTTTTATTTTCTCACTCTCATCAAATCTGAAAAAGAAGTTTAAAGTGAACATTTCATGTAACTGTTCACAAATTATATCCATTATACTTTGTAATTTGAAAAGAGGCTTTTGCCAAAAATTGTGCAAAATGTAAAAAAATGTAATATATTTTTAATATACAATATATCAAGTTGACAACATTTTGGAAAACCTTTTAGACGTTCAATCTTCCTTTGGTGTACTTTATGTCATTAATCAATTATCGGAACTCAAAGACGATATTCAAGTTGGCTCTCGATTCCTACGAAACATGACGCCAAGAAGATCGTCTTTGTTCTTTAGTCGTTAACCTACTTTTATAAAAAAATTTAATTTTTTCCCCTTAGTTTGTCTGCTTCAAAAACGTGACTTGCAAATTTTGCTTGAGGAACAACTGGAGGAAATTGTCAGAATTATACACTCGGGAAAACGACTATATCTTCCACAAAATTTGTTAGAGAAAGCTTTAAAGGATACCGTTCGGTCATCCCACCTTATATATAGATGGAGAGTCACCTCTGTCTACAGTTCCTTTATAAGAGCTAGCTGACAAGTTTTTAATCGAGAATTTAGTTGAAGCAACGCTCCAACTAACTTTAAAAATGAATTTTCGAAAATTTTCCTTGTAAGTTTGTTTATTATGTCCCTGTCTATGACCCCTTGCCTGTATGACATTATAAATGACGGTTCGAAACTTAAGACTATATAAATTCAAGAAACCCGGTTTTACAATCCAAGCTTAGCAGTTTTGTTCTAACAGAATTCAAAACTGAGTTTCTTAAATTTAATGTTGAAACTGAGTTTCTATAACTCTGTGAAGGAAACAGAGTTTCCCCGTACAAGGTTTCGTTTTATTGCGATGTTTTGATGTTGAGTGCAGAGAGTAGAAGCTACGGTACCTGTCACTGTTTCATTAGTTACAACACCTCAATACAGCCGCGGTCAGTTCTCATCAGTAGAGTTCAGGGTTTTGACATGTAAACATCCCGCCGCTACCAGTCTAGTAGTACATAAAGTTGGAGTAATAGACGTGAAATAGGAGCAGTGATAAGCTTTACTTTCGTAACAGTGATTTAGCGCAGCGCATTTAAAAGTTATAGTCTAGTATTTTTTTGTCTTTTTAAAAGTCTACCAGGGGTCTATGTTTTGTCAAGGTCAACATAGGTATGTTTTGTATGTTTTCTCAAGGTTTTTGTGTCTACCATGTTTTTATTGTATGCAATACCTGCTTTATTGGCGTTGATATTAGATATCTCAGTGTTCTATTTGATGGAAATCCCAGATGAATTCCCTTAATCTCCAATCCAATTCCTAACCATGGAAATGTTAAAGAATATCCTTCCGAATCTTGCCGAGCCGAGCTTGCTAGATTTATTTAGGAACAAGATTTTTTTTGACTTTCCTGTTTTGCACGAGATTTTCTTTACCTAAAGTGCTATTGAGAAGCTTTTCTGAAATTTTATAATTACCTAGATTCCTTGAACGTTTTTCTCTCTCTTTAACCGATCAGTTTTTAAATCTGATTACAGGTTTACCCATGAAGAATGAGACTTCAGAATTGACTCTTGGAATTTACTTTTTTTTTTTCTGACATTAAGGACATTTAATTAAAATATTAGGAACAACCCAATATCAAAGATGTGAAAAACTAGTCGAATTAAATAGACAAGGTAGTAGGTACTGATGATCAACATTTTGAGGTCCGTTTTAAACATTTAAAGTTTTGAGACTTTTACAAGGTTTTTTTCAATATGTTTTGCTTGGTAATCTTGCTTTCAATACATTATGCAAAATTTATCAAAGATATTAACAAAAACGAATTTTCAAAACGATTAATAAAAATGTTTTGAAAATTGTTTTTATTAATCCTTTTTACCTCTTTAGTGTAAATACCTTGATACATTCTGAAGATTGAAAAAAATGTATTTATTACAATGGCGAAAGAAAGAAAATAGGACAGTATTTCTATTTATAAACAGTGCAATATAATCTGTAGTGTACAGTCAAGGGAAATGTAAATTTACAATCAACCTATAGAGAGACTAGTTGCAAGCATTTAACTATTGTGAAAGCATCATTCATTCCTTATTTTATACACTAATATACTAGACGTAAAGCATTAGATCCGCGAAAATGCTGTTATGTTGTTTATCCATTGTATAAAATAAATTGTGCATAAACATAAGTACAGTGATAACCAGAAAACTGTAGATTAGGAAGACGACAGTAAAGCAATACTTATGTTGTATTGCAAAGAAAATAGATTGAGTAGTAAAATTATAATTTACATTAATTTGACGAATGCACGTGGGTATTTTTAACATTGCAATCAATCTTATGCTAAAGTGAATAGATACCTTGAAAATATTTTTAATCCTGACTTTATAATCCCTTCATATATACTGTAGACTTAATCATTAAGTTCTTATTATATGTTTCTAGTGAATTAATTCATTATTCATCTACTGAGTCAAATAGCTTTTGTAATGTTTTGAACAGCTGAGAAGTCAGAACTTTTGTAATGTTTTGAACAGCTGAGAAGTCAGAACTTTTGTATTGTTTTGAACAGCTGAGAAGTCAGAACTTTTGTAATGTTCTGAACAGCTGAGAAGTCAGAACTTTTGTAATGTTCTGAACAGCTGAGAAGTCAGAACTTTTGTAATGTTTTGAACAGCTGAGAAGTCAGAACTTTTGTAATGTTTTGAACAGCTGAGAAGTCAGAACTTTTGTTTTGTAAATCTCAGGATCAAGGATTGATCTCCAACCTATGCAGATCTACAGATAAAGATAATTTCTCTTCGATATCTATTGGTGGTCATACCCTGCAAGGATAACTAAAATGAAGAGATCAAGCGTTGATCCTCACATTTAAATTAATGGTGATAACATTGGATATTGAGATCACGCGATACTTAACACAAAAGTTCCCAGTTCTGTAGGGTTATTGAATAGGTTCAAGAATGCTGCGGGGGGGGGGCTATGGGCGCTTAGTCCCCCGGCCGGGATCAGTGATCTTCAGGAGGTTTTTGGTCCGCTGAGCCCCCTGGACAAATTCCTGAATACGACCATGACTGCACACCATGTTTTTAGGATACATTTAATTTATGTAAAATTTGTTAAGCGTCGCCTTTCTCAAACCTTTTATTGTAAAATTTTGAAATATCGCACAGTTCTTATTTTATCAAGTGTATTGCGCTTATTGTTATGAATACTCATGCATCATTTATGATTCTAAAAAAATGTCACATGTTACATTCATGATTTAGGCATTGAAAATGGTGTAAAACACTTGTAAAGTGCATTGAGCTGCAAAACATTAATTGAATTTTATAATCAAGGATTTCATGATATTTTAAATAATTTATACGAATTTTACAAATTATTATGCTTAAGATTTTTACAATAAAAAATTGAGTATTTGGCACAAACTCTGATTTTGCAAACCAATGTCGTTTACCTAAGATATTTAAAGAAATCCAGTCAGAGCTCCTTTATTCTTCAAAAACTCAGCTCCTTTATTCTTCAAAAACTCAGCTCCTTTATTCTTCAAAAACTCAGCTCCTTTATTCTTCAAAAACTCAGCTCCTTTATTCTTCAAAAGCTCAGCTCCTTTATTCTTCAAATAGTGCTCTCCGCATCTGGACTGTGTGGAGATATAATTAAAGAGTACATTGTTTTAATATTGATTTAAATTGATTTACTTTTAAGGGGAGTGTTCACGAAAAATGAAAGGGGGTATAGGCTTAATGCGATAAAAAGCGCTTTTGATCGCCACTAATCTTACTTCTATCTGTTGCGTCTATAAGGAGAAAATTGTTAAAGACGTCTCATACCGAATAACTTGGCGTCATACAAATTCAGAAAATTGCCACATACGACTTAGACCGTAAAAAATCAATTTAATTTCAAACAAATCATTCAGATATTACATCCTATTGTCATCGATTATCTTTCGCCACATTTGTATATAATTTATATTTTATAATATTTTATTTTTTTAGAAAACGTTTTAACGGATTTCGAAAAATGTGAGTGGTGCGCGGCATTCTTAGATAGTTGTGCAAGCAACAAGAGAAAGAATCAAATTCAAAACAAATTAGTTAAAAAATATTATAAAATATAAACTGGGGATTTTAAACTTTGATAAATATTTTTTTTCAAAAGTTTATTTGGTCAAGATTTTTATGTGAAGAAGCGCCTACAACGCTTGATATAGATATATACTGCGGGCACTTTTAAATTTCAGGATCAAGGAATTTATCCCTAATTTCAGTTTGTCTGAAAACATTTAAAAAACCAGTTTTAAGAATTTCTTGGAGGGAATTCCAAGATTTTATCTAATATATACTGCAGTGAACTTTCAACATATTAATAGAAAACTACTTTAGTTATTGTGAATCCACTTTTCTTTAGCTAGGCAACAACCAGAAACTACTCCCCTAGAAATCTTGTTGAGAGGGAGGGAAGTGGGAGAGTAATATGGACAGTAGCTTAGCATTATTCCTTTGTAAGTTTAGAAAAAAATTCTATATTCTCATGTGAAACTTTAATTCTTGTTAAAATGAATTGCACGAATTTCATAAATATATAATATACAATATTTAGCCATATATTATATATATACATATATTATATATATACATATATTATATATACATATATTATATATACATATATTATATTCAATATGCAAACACTTAGACTTAATTAATTTATTAGTTTAGATCTGATTAAACTTAATTAAATTAAATTATGTGTAAATGTAGCAAAATTATAATCTAGACTAAAGTTCTCAAAAAGGATTCAAAAAGTTTTCCTCTTTTTAAGAGCTAATGATAAGAGAAACGTATTGAAATTTCTTTATCCAATTAGAAATGTTTGCATTTTCATATTCTTGAGGTCAAATTGGAAATTGAAGGAGTTACGAGAGCGCAGAGTCGCACCTGTAATTCCGCATTAATTTGAGCTAATTTATCTTGAGACAAGGATAAAATCGAGAAGTAGAAAAATATAAAAAATTTCACAAAAACGGTTTGAATTCTAAAATTCCAATTAAACTTATTGTAATTGTACGGTTGTACACTTCAGTACGGTACAATTTCATTGGTTAGGGCATCCTAGAACTATAAGTGGGTACCGGTACACTGTACAGTATATGCTGATCTTAAAGTTAAAAACTGTTTTCAATTTTCATTTAAAGAAAACTACTTTGTTATATTTATTATCCGCCACACGTAGATGATAAAGTTCTATCTTGAGAACCCAGCTTTGCCTGTAGTTTTTCCTATAAAAGTCAACTCACTCAACTTAGAATCGGTCCAGGGACTCACGAATCGGACATACAAACACCCAAACAGAGAGACAAACAGAGAGACAAACAGAGGTGACTAATTCAATTTTAGCTTGAAGACTCAGTTTTGCCTAGAAACTAATTATTCCCTATAAAAGTCAAAAAGTCGACCTACTTTACCTAAAATTTGAAAACCAAGCTTATAACGTTCCTGCTCTTCCCCTAAGTTCCCCAATTAAAATTTAAGGCACATCGGTCCAGGGGTTCCTGAGTTATGATCGGACAAAAAACAGACGAACTTAGATTACAACTTTTTATATATGAGATAAGACAATTTTAAAGCATAATTCGAAGATCAAATTTTAAAAAAGTGAAAAAGTAATTTGAGTTTTTTTCTCCAATAAATGAGGTGAGGATTCAAATTTCAATTTATTTCAATTTACAAGATAAATGGCTTTCATTGTGCAGAGCTGTACTATTTACTTTAATACAATGTCAAATTTAAGAAACTATTTTTTTATCTTTTCAGGTAGGAAAAAGAATTTTATGATTTTTTCTTAGTTTTTTTTAAAGTTTAGAGTTTAGACTCCATTTATCATTGACAAAATGAAACAATAAACTAATACAAAAACAAAATAAAATTACAAGTGTTTCATAGCAGAATATTTAAGAAATAGATTCAAGGAATCAATTATTTCTATCTTGTAAGAATAAAATTTTTTATAATATTAAAATTATTTAAATGTTTAAACATGTAAAAAAATGCTGAAAGTTAAATTGAAAAAAAAAGATTGAGTTGTAATTTGCTTTAACTCTCTTTAATCATGTGCTTTGAATTCCTTTTTTCACCGTTTTGTCTTGAAGTTTGAATTTTGACCTATGAATTAGATATTCGTTGACACGTTTATGTTTAGTGCATTTTAAAGCATAAATAATACAGCCACAATCAAATTAATGTACACGTGACAAACAAATCAAAAAACAAAACAAAAAATGTGTATTAATAAACGTAATTTGGGGGATATATTCAAAACAAGACGTAGTTTTCTATTTCAGAAATAATTTTTTACTTATTTTTTTCCTTCACAGGAATAAGGTCTTTGCCACAAACTCAAATTTTCTAATCCATATATCTTGTAAACCTGATGGTGTAAACACTTGGGGTATTTCAAACTTAGATTATTTGATTTAACAGAATCCCTAGTTTGAAATATTTAATGTCTACGACATTGAACTGAAAAGATACAGATATTGGGAAGTCAGAGTTTGGAGCAAAGACTCAATTCCTTTGCTCGCAAATCTATGTTCAGAATATCTTTATTGAAAATGAAAAAAAAATTGCAGAAAGTTTTGCAAACGCAAAAATATGACAGCTGGGACAGTTTTATTAATTTTTTTCTTGCGACTTTTAGAGATGAACAAATTGGTTTGTATTTTTTACGCAGTTTAGTTGAAATGATAGGTTGTAATTTTTTGAAGGATTTAATTTGACATTTACTTTATTTTGTTGAAATAAAAACATTTTCATTAAATCTGAAGTGGTATCATATTTCCCCCTCTGTATTGCAAAGAAAGGTGCAATTTACATTTAGAACCCCTTCATTGAAAGAATATGAAGTTTACTCCCCCCTATAATTGCAAGAACTAGTGTAATTTAATAAATGTCCCAGCAAGTTGATCTTATTGTAAATTTATTTACCCTACTCCCTGTAATGTAAATTTATTTCCCCTACTCCCTGTAATGTAAATTTATTTCCCCTACTCCCTGTAATGTAAATTTATTTCCCCTACTCCCTGTAATGTAAATTTATTTCCCCTACTCCCTGTAATGTAAATTTATTTCCCCTACTCCCTGTAATGTAAATTTATTTCCCCTACTCCCTGTAATGTAAATTTATTTCCCCTACTCCCTGTAATGTAAATTTATTTCCCCTACTCCCTGTAATGTAAATTTATTTCCCCTACTCCCTGTAATGTAAATTTATTTCCCCTACTCCCTGTAATGTAAATTTATTTCCCCTACTCCCTGTAATGTAAATTTATTTCCCCTACTCCCTGTAATGTAAATTTATTTCCCCTACTCCCTGTAATGTAAATTTATTTCCCCTACTCCCTGTAATGTAAATTTATTTCCCCTACTCCCTGTAATGTAAATTTATTTCCCCTACTCCCTGTAATGTAAATTTATTTCCCCTACTCCCTGTAATGTAAATTTATTTCCCCTACTCCCTGTAATGTAAATTTATTTCCCCTACTCCCTGTAATGTAAATTTATTTCCCCTACTCCCTGTAATGTAAATTTATTTCCCCTACTCCCTGTAATGTAAATTTATTTCCCCTACTCCCTGTAATGTAAATTTATTTCCCCTACTCCCTGTAATGTAAATTTATTTCCCNGGGGAGGATTGAGGGTGGTAGAGTTCATGCCACGGGAAATGTTCGTGTGAGTTCACAGTAATTAATAATGCCTAAGGCCTAAGTTCACATTTTTAAACCGTTAACATCCACTTTTTCTGAACAATTTCATTTTTGTCTGTTTTATGAATCCGTCACAAAAAAGAAAGTAGTATTTAGAAGAAAAGCCATAAAAATCAAAATTGCTAAAAATATCTGAAATCAAGGGGCCGTACTTGTTCAGGAGGGGGGCTTACATTTTTTCTTTCCAAGGGGGGGTTAACCACTCGTTGAGTTCTGAAAATTCCTTGGAAACCATAGATTTTACAAATACAGGGGGGGGGGATACGCCCTCATAGCCTCCCCCCTTCCCGAGTATGCCTCTGTTTGATTTATTGCAGGTGACTTATGTCCATGCTTTTTAATGTTTAGCGGCGTGGTTGGCAAATCTCTTAGATCAATTGAAGGTCAAGTATTTGACAATTTCTAAAAAAACACGGACAACGCCGGCCCACCTTAATTAGTAGTATTTACGCACAATGTTAGAAAGTGCATAAACTTTAGAAATATATTTGAGGATTATTTCATCACATTTTTTATTTTCTCCGTAAATATTTGTTGAGGAAGAAAAATGGGTCTTGTGTAAACAAATCTAATGTTCAAACTTTATATTTTATAAATCTAGGATTTTGTGGCACAAAGCACACACATTTTAGTGATGAGTGAACTTTTTTTATTCGTCACAATTTTTTATCTGTCTATAATCGATATATTTATCTTCTTTTTACATAAAATTTGTTTGTTTATACATAAACCCTTTGACCGATTTGCCCCAAATTCCGTAACTTATTCTGAACCCCGAAAATGTCCTTGGTTCAGGTTCTCCAAGCAAGCAGGGTTACAAAGCAAGTTTTGTGTTAAACTATAAAAATGTAAACTGCAAAAAAAAATAAAGAAGCCACATTACATATCAACAAAAAACAATAAACGTAATTTTTTTGTGCAATTTATAGATGTTTCACCGACACAGCATAATCTGCGGTGTGGCTTATAGGTTGGCATTTAAAACTGGTTTAAGGTATTATAGAGTTTAATAAGAGATTGGGACCCCCCACTATAAGCTCTCGTCAAATTTAAGTAAATTGCAATTAAAGTAAAACATTTTAGGTTTTCAAATATAATTCTTTTCATAGAAGATCAATTGAAAAAGATGTTTTGAATATCTAATATATGAATATATTACTAACCAGAGAAGCTATCTCAAAGCTGTACCAGTATTGTCACATACATTTAACCGTCTCCTTCTGTCTAGTTTACAGTCAGATAAAAAATACATTTAACCGTCTCCTTCTGTCTATTTTACAGTCAGATAAAGAATACATTTAACCGTCTCCTTCTGTCTAGTTTACACTCAGATAAAAAATAAAAATTATGTCATTTTTTAACTGAAAAACTACAAAGAAATTGCATTTTTAGCTAATTTTGGGTTGAGTTCATCAATTGAAACCTACCATAATTTTGGACGCAAAGGAAAAGGCAGACTACATTTGGGAATTTTGTATTTCAAGTATTATCAAGGACTTACACGGAGGGGTTACAAAGTTGTTTTCATATGATTTAAATACAGAACGATAAATTTTAAGAGTCAAAATTCATGCTTTTTATAGTTTTTTCAATTTATAGATTTTAAGTTTAAGTCGAGTTATTCGCTTATCAATTTGCCTAAAGAGTACAATTTTGAATCGGTCACTTCATAATCGCCTACAGTCTTTTTAAACATTAAGGTTGAGTTGTCTACAGTCCCTTTAAACATTAAGGTCGAGTTGTCTACAGTCCCTTTAAACATTAAGGTCGAGTTGTCTACAGTCCCTTTAAACATTAAGTTCGAGTTGTCTACAGTCTCTTTAAACATTAAGGTCAAGTTGTCTACAGTCCCTTTAAACATTAAGGTCAAGTTGTCTACAGTCCCTTTAAACATTAAGGTCAAGTTGTCTACAGTCCCTTTAAACATTAAGGTTGAGTTGTCTACAGTCCCTTTAAACTTTAAGGTTGAGTTGTCTACAGTCCCTTTAAACCTTAAGGTTGAGTTGTCTACAGAAGTTTAGCTTCAGGATATATGTATTTAAGGTCATCCAGTTGTGTACACTTTTTAACCTTCATTTATTATGAAAGATACAGGGTGTCCCACATTGAAGAGACGACAGGAAGGTCGTCTTAGATCATCTGAATAATTTGCGGCATTGGGCCTGCCTGTTTTGTGCTTTCAATATTAACGGAGATATTATAAATTTTGTTCAGATTTTTGATCAAAGACGTTCTTTAAGTCGTCATATTTCGTGGGACACCCTGCAGACAATCCTTTCTACATAAAAAAGCTTAAAATGAATAAATCTGAAAAGATGCATAATGCCCAGACTAATATATGTCCATTTTTGATGTATAATACAAATATCTTGTTTATCTTTTTCTTATATTAATGTCATCTTTTCAGATCTATTAAGTTATGTTTTACTTTATTCTTGGTATTCTGTATTAGTGCGTGTATTGGTGGAGGGAATATATATTAATATTTATAAGTACAATTTGAGTAAAAAAATTAGCAATGCACTTGGATTTAACGGTTCTGTCAATATTTCAGAAAGCTGTGACTTTTGATCACAATTTAACCCCTTATACATAATTTTGTTGGCTTTTTTTCTAAAAATTTTTTTTGTTGGCATATGCATTTTAAATAAAAAAGCATAAAATAAAAAAATCTGTAAGTTTAAAGAGTGTTGAATTATAGACTAAAACACGTTTGATTTTAAATAAAACAAACCGAATGCTTCTCTCTCTGGTTAGTTCAGGGTGAATGTTTTGCCCAAAAGTTTTACCGTTTATAGATTGTTTCGTATTATAAGTATGAAATTTTTGCTGATATTTAGTCATATCTTTTTTAATTTTTGATGACTTTTTATGAAATTTTGTGAAACAATAGAATAAACGTTAAAAAAACTTGATGGTGTAAACATTTGATATTACAAACTTATATGATTTCATCAAACAGAATTAAGAATAAATAGTTTGAAATATCTAAGGTCTACTAGACTACTAAATTGCAAAGATTAAGGGTTAAAAATCAAAGTTAGTGGCGAAAATTGCAAACTAGAGGAGCTCCGAGGTACCAACGTCGTGCCAGTAATATCGCATTTGACCCTTTCCTTCTGTCTAGTTCACAGTTTTGCACAGTCATCCATTTATTGTCTGCACTGTGAAAAATTAAATGGCAAAAAAAATGTCTAACCTGCTTTAGAATAGTTTATTTTTAGTTTACAATATATGTATGCGTGGGAACGAATTTAATGAATTTGAGCTACGTCACTGAATTATCTACTACCGCTTCAAAGTTGAAGATTAAGGAAGGATTTAAATCGGTGCATTAATACAAATTTGAACCGGCGGTAGGCAGTTCAAGTTCATTAAATACGGCCTCTGGTTTCGTTTGAGTAAATTGATTAGAATACCAACAAAATAAGATCTTTCAGTTAGACCTTAAACATTGCATATTTCTATCCCTGTGCTAAACCGGTTAAATCTTTGTCTTGTTGCACACGGAAATGTTATGAAAAAAAAATATATTTTTGCATCTTTTTTAATGTCTGAGAGGTAGATGCATTATAATAACTGTATTGACTATACAGTAATTTGTAAAGGGAGTGGGGTCTTATATATTCTAATAAATTTTGTCAGATCAAGAAGTCTAATTTTGAAATATCAAAGGTTTATACCATCTGTTTGCAATAATATAGAAATTAGAAAATTTGAGTTGTAACTTGTAAATAAATAAATTATAAACATAAACTAAAACTTGGACTCTAAATTTCTAAATTGTAAACCTAAATATAGAAACTCAATTATTCAGCTATTAAAGCTCCCTAGTGAAAAGTTTAAATTTAAAATTTTATGTTTAACGAATGATAAAACACATATTAAAAGCATACATTTTAGCCAAAAATGAAATTTAATTTAACTTTTTAGTCATAGTATTAAGTTACATTAAAACGAAAAGAGTGGTTTCATTTTGTTCTGCTTCTTCAAGAGAGGGAGGGGGGGGGGGGATTGGGGCTAATATAGTAATTTCAAAAATTTTATTTAAATATTTTCTAGTTTACAGTCAGATAAAAAATACATTTAACCATCTCCTTCTGTCTAGTTTACAGTCAGATAAAAAATACATTTAACCGTCTCCTTCTGTCTACAATATAGTAATTTCAAAAATTTTATTTAAATATTTCAATTATTTTCCCAACCAAGCAAAATCTTTTAATATTAACGTAGAACTATTTTCTGTAACATCACACATAACATTGCTTAAATGTCGTCTTTTTGTATCTTTTGTAGCATACTATTTGTTCTTTTTCTCATTTATTCATTAATTGTTCTCTCTTGTTGTTGTCTAGCTGGAGTTTTCAAAAGATTCACAAAGAGTCACTGTCTCATGTCTTTTAAAACAGTTTAGGTTCTTTCTTCTTGACACCCTTAATGTTCATATATTTTATTGACACCCTTCATGTTCATATATTTTATTGACACCCTTCATGTACATATATTTTATTGACACCCTTCATGTTCATATATTTTATTGACACCCTTTGTTTTGTATTTACATTTTCTTTATATTTCAGAAAACATTAAACTGGAAAATGGGAAATCAGGAAAAGGCGGCGGAGTCGCTGAAAGCAAACTTAGAAGCTGCCCCAGAGCAAGCAAAGGTTAGTTGGAAGCAAATTTAGTAGCTTCTTCAGAGGAAACAAAGGTTAGTTAGGTTAGAAGCTGCTCCAGAGCTGAACAAAGTTTAGTTTGGTTAGACGCTAATCAGAGCAAACAAAGGTTAGTTGGAAGCAAACTTAGAAGCAGCTCCAGAACAAACAAAGGTCAGTTGGGTTAAGAGCTGCTCCAGAGAAAGCAAAGGTTAGTTGGGTTAGAAGCAGCTCAAGAGCAAACAAAGATTATTTGGATTAGAAGCTGCTCTAGAGAAAACAAAGGTTAGTTGGGAGCAAACTTAGAAGCTGTTTCTGAACAAACAAAGGTTAGTTGGGTTAGAAGCTGCTCTAGAGTAAAGAAAGGTTAGTTTGCAGCAAACTTAGAAACTGCTCCAGAGTAAAGAAATGATAAAGAGCTGCTACAGAGCAGGTAAAGGTTAGTTGGGTTAGAAACAGCTCAAGAGCAAACAAAGGTTAGTCGGGTAGAAGTTGCTCCAGAGCAAAAAAAATGTTAGTTGGAAGCAAACTTAGAAACTGTTCTAGAGCAAGCAAAGTTTAGTTGGGTTAGAAGCTGCTCCAGAGCAAACAAATGTTAGTTGAAAGCAAATTAGAAGCTGTTCCAGAGAAAAAAAAGGTTTGTTGGGTTAGAAGCATCTCCAGAGCTAACAAAGATTAGTTGGATTAGAAGCTGCTCTAGAGCAAACAAAGGTTAGTTGAAATCAAAATTAGAAGCTGCTTCAGAGCAAACAAAGGTTATTTGGGATAGAAGCAGTACCAGAGGAAACAAAGGTTAGTTTGGTTAGAAGCTGCTCCAGAGCAAACAAATGTTAGATGAAAGCATACTTAAAGCAGCTGCTCCAGAGAAAACAAAGGTTAGTTGGGTTAGAAACTGCTTCGAAGCAAACAACTTTATTATATAGATTATTATTACCCTTTTTTAATATTGCAGTTTAGTCTCACTTGTTAAGATGTGAGGTTATTGTATTTGTTTGCTGTGTAATTGTTGAGTTTTAATTTGTTCTCGAACAATGAACACAAACTTGGAAAACTTAAACCAGTATTTAATATCAAAGTAGACTCGTGGAATATAAATATATCTATTTCTTTTACAGTTAAATATATATATAAAGTAGGAATGTATGTTTGTCTGCTTGTTTGTTTGTCCGATCATAACTCATGATTCCCTTGACCGATTTGCCTCAAATTGTGATAAGGTAACTCGGAACGGAATGCTCTTAACTTGTGTTTACAATGCGAAGTTGAGTGGGTTGACTTTTACAGAAAAGGTCTAGTTTTCAGGCAAAAATGTGTTCCCGATCAAGCTAATATATATATATATGTATATACTAGCATATATGCATGTATTGTAGTGTGTACGCTAACTAGAATTGGGGGAAATATCCCAAAGATAAATCAAAACGACGTAGAACGTCTATTTCTGTCGATTCAGCACTAATCCGAAATTGTTTTGGTCTCACGGATTAAATGAAGTCCATTTGAATATTGAGAGGTGTCAAAAGTATGTTCAACAAACCAGAATGCCGAATGCACGATTGCAAAAATTTTATTCCCCCTTTTTTTTGCATGATTGTAAGTTTAAGTGCAGTAGATTAGCGCTTTAGTTTCAAAAGTTCAGAAATTTCTATTTTTATTCAAAATATAATTCCAGCAAATAAAAAACTATTTCTATTGTTTTCTGATAATTATATTGTACAACAATACAGGTCACGAATATTTGAAGATTTGTCAGTGCAAGGCTTCATTTTTTACAAAGAATAAAATAGATTATTCAAAGGGACTGTAGTTGTATTTAAAGGGACTGTAGTTGTATTTAAAGGGACTGTAGTTGTATTTAAAGGGACTGTAGTTGTATCTAAAGGGACTGTAGTTGTATTGAAAGGGACTGAAGTTATATTTAAAGGGACTGTAGTTGTATTTAAAGGAACTGTAGTTGCATTTAAAGGGACTGTAGTTGTATATAAAGGGACTGAAGTTGTATTTAAAGGGACTGTAGTTGTATTTAAAGGGACTGTAGTCGTATTTAAAGGGACTGTAGTTGTATTTAAAGGGACTGAAGTTGTATTTAAAGGGACTGTAGTTATATTTAAAGGGACTGTAGTTATATTTAAAGGGACTGTAGTTGTATTTAAAGGGACTGTAGTTGTATTTAAAGGGACTGAAGTTGTATTTAAAGAGACTGTAGTTATATTTAAAGGGACTGTAGTTATATTTAAAGGGACTGTAGTTGTATTTAAAGGGACTGTAGTTGTATTTAAAGGGACTGTAGTTGTATTTAAAGGGACTGTAGTTGTATTTAAAGGGACGGAAGTTGTATCTAAAGAGACTGTAGTTATATTTAAAGGGACTGTAGTTATATTTAAAGGGACTGTAGTTGTATTTAAAGGGACTGTAGTTGTATTTAAAGGACTGTAGTCGTAATTTTAAATGAGACCCATTTATAGAGTGGTATGTCCGATTCACAACTGTCATCATCTTCTTTTTTAGATTGATTAATTTCAAATTTGGTTTCAATATACAGTGACTTGTCATAATTGAAAACTAGAATAACGACGATATCTTCCACATTATTGATCACATAAAGAGATTTGTAAATGGAGGATCACTGAAAAATACAAGAATAGTCCCTTTCAGTCAGGGTCATGTGAGCACTCATCCCGCCTTTTCAGCACAATTTTTCAACAGTTCAGATTTGGGTTTTGAGCAAAAAGTTTTTGGTTAATATTTTGCCCCTTGGATCTGTATCCGGGAAGCCAAAATGTAGTAGATCAGATTGGATCCTTGGATCCTAGACACTACATAGATATTAAATATTTTGCCCCTTGGATCTGTCTCCGGGAAGCCAAAATGTAGTGGATCAGATTGGATCCTTGGATCCTAGACACTGCATAGATATTAAATATTTGACCTAATGTTCAACTTTGTATAAATGTTTGCAAAGAAAGAGTCCCAATACAAGGAGAACGTTTGGATAAGATTCATAACATCTATATATCTATATCTATATAATAACTATCTATATATATTTATATCTTTATATATTTATATCTATATATATCTATATCTATAATATATATATACATACATACATCCTTACATACATACATACTTCTAGGGTCTATCCAACGCCAAAAATATTTTTTTCATAGCGTCAAGATGTCTGCTCTATCTGCTTACTTTAAGATTAATCCTGGAGGTTTTTGTGTTCTTAAACAAGTTTACAAAATAGTTTAAACAATACTTCTTAGTTTAAAAAATAGTCTACAGTTTACAAAAAAAAGTTTTCAGATTATAGAATTTAATTTACATAATAGTTTTCAGTTTATTCAGATTCAGATAAATTTTAGTTTATTTATAGTTCAGTTTCTTTAGCTGTTCTCCAGTTTAGTCTCAAATATAAATTGTATAAAGTTCAGAAAATTCTGTAGGTCCTTGTGAAAAAGTTGTTTAATTCTCTAGAACGTTAATAGACACCCCCACTGCTTAGCACCATTCCAGCGTTGGATCCTAAGCTGATATTTGAAAAATGTGGTGGTGAGGTTCTCCACTGAAGCTTATTCTAAGTAGATTACTTCACTGTAATGATGGACGACCTTTCTATTTCCTTTCTATACTATGACAAAGTGTTTTATCGGGGAAATGATTGTTTTAGAATAAAAAAGACAGGTGGGAGGGGAAATAAGGGACAAGGAAACATATTGGAGGGGAGAGGGGAGTGNAAAAAACATTTTAGTGAGAAAATTTGACAACAAAGACAACATTTTCTGACAATAGATTTTAAACTGTTAAACAAATCATTTTTTTTCTAATCATTAAAAACAGAATGACAAAGAACATATTTTATCCACTGATAACTGGTCAACAACATTTATAAAAATCATGCCATTAAGATGTCTATAATTTGGTTTACAGTATAAAAGTCTTCTTTAGGATATTTTCCATTTCATCTCTAATAGATCTTATAAAAAAATCTCTCAGATGTTTGAGTTCTTGTTAAGTGGGTAGTCAGAACCGAATACATATCAAGAATACATTTATTCAACTTTTTTACATTTTACATTATTTTGAAATATTGTGCGGAGTGCCCCTGGAGAAACTAATCTGATCATAACTTTTACAAAAGTAAATTGTTGGTTTTTTCTTTTTTCAAAATTTATAAACTTTGTTGAAACAAATTGAATTTCAATTGTATTTTTAAATATTTATCAGAAAGTAAATTTACTGAACAAATATTTAAAGGGTGATTTTATTTTTCATTCTCGATAATTGTCAAATAATAAAGTATTCTCAAGTTAAAGCAAATCACATGGTGTATTCAGCCTTTCACGGAGGGCCTTTAAATGTCTATCTAAAAGGTTTTTATTTTATTTGAGAGTATTTATTTTTATGTACATATTTTGCTGGAGCACCCGGCGTTGCCCTAGAAATTAAAAAAAAAACACTGGGAGATGGGGGGGGGGGGGTCGAAAAAAATCTAATTTTTTTACCTATGTTACCCCCAGAGTACCCATAAGTTTCTTAAAAATTTCATCCAATTCGGTCCAGCCGTTTGGCCAGCTGTAGCTAACTTGTCTATATATATATATATGTATATGAGAAAAGAGCTTTATTATATTGATTTATTTTATATTTTTTGTCTAGAAGTTACCGTATCCTAAGTCTGTGTTCTTTATAATTGGTAATGAGTTCTGTGAGAGGTTCTCCTACTACGGTATGAAGACCATACTCTCCCTCTATCTCAAGAAGAAACTCCACTTCTCGGAGGACAAGGCTACGGTTAGTCAGTATTTAAGGGAGTATCGGCGTAATTTTAAGTCAATCCTCCATTTACAGAGTGACATATCCGATTCACAACGGTACCCTGGAAAGCTTTGAATGTTCAAGAATGTGTAAACATGTTTTTACTTTTAAAATTGATGTTTTTTTTTGTCAGAATTAAACACTTTTCAAGCTAACATTATTGATCAGATTAATGTTTAAAGGAAACCATTGTGAATCGGACATGCAGCTCTCTTCATGAAGGATAATTTAAAACAAAGACTGTCCCTTTAAGAAAAGGAAATTAATTACTTACCACAAACTTTCTTATTTTCTAATCCTTACATCTTTGCAACCTAATAGCGTTTGATATTTTAATCGTTGACTATTTTATCTTGTGGAATTTCTAGTTAAAGATATCTAAGGTTACGAAGATATATTGTTTAGAAAATTGGAGTTATTGACAATATTTCGTTCCTTTCCATTTATCCGTTTATATCAAATTCAACGTAAAAATGGTTTAAAAATTCTTTAAATTCTTTTATTTATTATTGTGTGTAACAGAGTTTTATTTGCCAAAAAACAGTTCCAAAAAGATGTGCTAGAGAAGTTAATCAGATTTTCTTAATTAACTCTTTTCATGGAAAATGAACCTTTTTCTCTTCTAACTTTTATTTTAAGTTTTTAAATTCATTACTTACAGTTTAAATTTTTCACAATTTTATCTTTATCTTTTATCAATCCTTTTTCGTCCTTTAACTTAAACCATCCGTCATCCTTAATCATGTATTCTTTATCCTTTATCTTTTCTCCTTTATCATTCTTCATCCTTCTTCCTTCATCTTACATCCTTCAGCCTTCATCCGTTATCATACTTCATGCTTCTTCCTTGTATTCTTTATCCTTCATTCTTCATCCTTAATCCTTCATCCTTCATCCTTCATCCTACAAGCTTAATCCGTCTTCCTTTATTATCCTTCATTCTTCATATCAAGAGCGAGGGACGCTTAGCATACTTTTACCTAATTTACACACATTATAAATATGTTATATGAATCTGTAGAATAGGTTTAAGATCTCATCCCACCTAGAGTCTATAGTTTGGCAGATCTTGTTATCTTGTGTTTAATGTCTGTTACAAGATTATGTCCTGGATTATAAGTCTGGGAATGGTCTGCTAATGGGGGGATTCAGTATGGAAGGGAGGGT
>NW_019396141.1:0-23797 GCF_000591075.1 Eurytemora carolleeae
TAATCTTTTAAATATGTTTTTTCAACTTAAACTACGTTGTAAACATGGGTGGAGATAGCTTAACTACGTTATTTCTATCCTTGTTAATTTTATAAATATATATATTAAACTGCTGTGTGGTAAGTACTTAACATGATTCTCTCAATCGATTGATATAGATAACAACGCAGGAATTGTAATTACGTCAATTAATGTTAACAAGCAACATAAGATATCTAAATAAAGTTAGTTAATATAGAAACTCTGTACTGTTAACTGTGAGAGAGTAATCATTCCCTGTTCTAACAAACAGGTTGAAGATCATCCACTTTAATTGGGTGGGATCGATAGTTAATATCTTGTTTAATAGCTAGGCTTGTGTCCCTGTGTGGCATTTAGAGCATATATTAATAGCTTGTTTGACAGCTAGGCTTGTGTCCCTGTGTGGCATTTAGAGCATAGATTAATAGCTTGTTTGATAGCTAGGCTTGTGTCCATGTGTGGCATTTAGAGCCTCAATTAATAGCTTGTTTGATAACTAGGCTTATGTCCATGTGTGGCATTTAGAGCCTCGATTAATAGCTTGTTTGATAGCTATGCTTGTCTCCCTGTGTAAAATTTAGAGCTGTGTTAATAGCTTGTTTAATAGCTAGGCTTATGTCCATGTGTGGCATTTAGAGCCTCGATTAATAGCTTGTTTAATAGCTATGCTTGTCTCCCTGTGTGAAATTTAGAGCTAACAGCTAACACGATCGCGCCCAGTGGTAGTGGCGGTGATATTTCACAGAAATTTAGCCATGTGGTCTTGTCCTGGTTGACTTTGCTAGCGGACAGGTTGTACCTCAATAGATATGTTTCAAGAACTTGTTATGGAGTAGGCCTTTACCACACGGTTTCATATGCAAAAGTTTAACTTGCAAACTCCTTGTTTCTAAGAAGCAATGTTGAAACTCACAGAATTAAACCCATTTCGAGTCAGAAAAAGAAGGTTTCTTCTACAATTTTGATCAGATGGTCTCACCGGGTACAGTTGTAAATCAGTCATAGCCAGCTTTGCAAGGAGGGTCACTTGAAATTACGCTTTCAGACCCTTTCTGTAAAGAAATTCATAGCTAAGTAATAAATATTCTTGTCATAGAAGTTTATCTTCCTAATAATTTTCCAATTAATCTGCTCTCTAGTCTAAATTGTTTAATATTTGCCCAGCTTGAAGATATATTTGGACCAGAGAATGGGTATGCTACCAAAACTCTTGATATACCGGTTCCAGACCAGGTTAAAAATTAAAAAATACTTTAATCAATCAAGTATGAATTACATTAATCAGATTATAAATATGTCAAGGGTTGCACAAAGAATTATTTACATTGATAGCCCTTTAACATATTTTTATTCTTTTAAAGAAGATACAATGTTAACGAACAGCAAAGACCGTTATTTTTGAACTTGTTAACCCTATCAGGATCCTTAAATATCCCTGAATACAGATGTCTCCTAATTGGTTGTGTACAGTACTTGTACACAATAGAACATACTGTGGAAAATATCGCATATTATAGGTGTTAATCGATCTCTGTAACTCTCTTATCTCTGGAAAATATCGCATATTATAGGTGTTAATCGATATCTGTAACTCTCTTATCTCTGACTAGAACACTCACACCTCTTCACTTTTATAACTTACTAGTGTAGTAAACAAATTTTATAATTTTCTAATGCTTAAGGAAGGGCAGCCATGGAGTATGGTCGAATAACAAAATAAAAAATAGTAAAAACCTTTTTGTTAAAAAAGCTACAGATCTAAAGCTTATTTATTTAAAAAGTCCTTGAAAAATGGATGCAATAAGATGTGTCACAACTGCCTATACCACAAAAATCATTAAAGTTAGAGGTTTACTATTTTTTACTGAGCTCACAAAGAAAAGTAAGGCATCATTCCACTCCCCTATCTCAACTAGATCTAAGGGCAAAATCATAAGGAGGGGTGGAACCCACCCCCCCCCCCCCCCCATCTATATTTGACAAAAATAGACCAATCAGGATAGGGATAACCAAGGGAAATAGACGTTCTTGAAAAAATAATTAACAGTTTATAAAAAAAGAACAAACGGATGTGTTTCTAAGAAAAGACGACTTCTTACTACTGAACGGGACTGTTAAGGTTAAAGGAAAAAGGGTGTAGGCTAAAGCCTACAAATTTGAGACGTGGTTCGCGACCAACCATAGTTTCTTTCTGCTGTCTCTTTCTGAATCTGAAAATTACGATAGCCCAGAGATGCCTAGAAATGTTAGGCACACTTCTATTATAATTTAAATATAGTACTTATAAATTTTCAATAGATAAAATAGAATATAATCTTGTTTCGTCTGTATCATGTGACCAGAGTATATCTGGTCATGTGGCTCTATCGACCAGATCAATGGTGCAAGAGTTTTTGTATTACTGGGACATGGTTTTATTTAATTTCTCGAGCCAGAGACATCAGAAATATCATTGGTCCCAATCAATGCAACGCCTAGAATTTTGAAGCTTTAAAATATACCCCCTTTCATTTTACCTTATAAGACCCTTTAAACTTGCATGCAACTTCCAGAAAATAAGAACAATTTTTCATGTATTTTGATGTTTTTTTAGATGTTTTAATGTTTTTTAATGTTATCTTCAGATTTGTTCAGCTATTTTTATTTGAAATATTGATTAACGGTTTGTTAATGGCACCCTTGACAATTTTTAAAATATCTGAGGTTAACTCCGTTAATAAAATTAAGATGTCTAAAGAACAAGCATTGCAAGCTAAAAAGTTGTTTTTCTTGAATGATTTTAACCTAGTTGAAAAAATCAAAACTATTTTTTGTGTTTGCTTTTAGTTGAGTTTCTGTTTATGGACCTATGTTGAGTTTAATCGATTTAATCAGCAGATACCTCTGATAGAATTCTACAGGCTTGGAGAAACAATTCCTCCCTTTATTGTGCTGATGTGTAAGTTTAAGTCATCATATGATATTTGTCTATTTTACTGAGAGAGAAAGTTCACAATTTTCCATCAAAAGCCAAAAATTTGCAATAGGGAATCACGCCTTCAATCTTAAAGCTATTTTCTTAAGATTGATGTCTGTGTTTTGATGGGTAATTTCTTAACTGATTTTTTAATACACTTTTTTCTTCATTTCATACATTTGTTTCCCGCCATTTCCCCTTGAAAATTGTATTTGGTTCCCTACCTTTATTATCACAGTTTGCCTGTCCAACCACATCACAAATGTACTTAAATTAACTTTCTGGACTTAAAAATAAAATTGATTAAAAAAAAAAAATTCCGGATTTTTTTCAATTATTTTTGTTGATGAATTCACCAATGCAATTTTTATTTACTTTATTAATTTTAGATATTCAAAACGTTTTTTCTTCAAAAAATAATTTTAAAAAATTAGGAAAATCATTTTGGCGCAAGAAGGTCAATTAAAATTGGGAAACAAAAGAAAGAAAAATAACAACAATTGTGTCATTTATATCAGTAAAGAAATTACTCACCAAAACACAGGCCCAATTAGTATTGTAATCTGGAGAACATTTAATTTTTCAAACATAACGATGGAAATGCGCCAAAAATTTGATATCTTTTGAATAATACCTTTTTAAAATACTTTCCTATATAGAGTTTCAGTTAATCATTTATCTGACCTTTATGCAAAATCTCAAGAAAATAGCTTTAAAATTGAAGGTTTGGCTTTGGATTGGAAATGTGGACATTCCCATTTGCACTGAAACTTTTAAAAACTTTCAGATTTGTAGTATCAAGTTCTTGGTATTCAAAATTTTAGAATTTTATATTATTATTATTATTACCTTTCAATATTTACAGTGTATGGCCTTAAATTACTTAAATTTAATTGATTTCTTAGATAAGTCTGATACTGGAAGGGTCAATTGTTATGAAATTGGAGATTGGTGTATAAGGGTCAGGGAGCAATGGTTTATTTATTCTATTCTCTGCTATAATCACCATGAGCGTATTACAAAATTTTATAAAAGCTTTTAGCAATGGTTTCATATAAATTAAAAAAATTATTGTACGCCCATTCTTATGTATTGTAATTGTGTTTTATTGAATATCTTAATTTTGGCAGCTAGTTACGCACAATAATATGCGAGCAAAGTTTTTCATTGTTATTTCATATTTTATTTCATTTATATTTTATTACATCTTTAAGTATTTTAAGTATATTTGTAAAATATTTTATTATGAATGCTTTTAGAATTTTGATCAGATTTAAACATTTTCCACGACTTCCTTAATATTATACTAGACTTTAAAGGCGCTTCGCGCCCATCTTCTATTTATATTGTGAACATTTTCTCTTTGAATACATTGTAAAACAAAAACAAAAAAGTGTTGTGTGACTCAAATTTTGATGGCGGCCAATATTCTTGATTTGGGTTATCCATAACCCTCTCCCGGGGTCACGGGAGGTTCCCCCAAAATATTTGGGCCCTATCGGTTCAGCCGTTTTGACATGTATTGGACACAAACAAACAGACAAGCAAAATATAGATAAATAGATAAACTTTATTATATCATTTATATAACGAATAATAACCCCATTGAATTTAAGAACTTCTCATCATTGGAACGGAAGTGGAATCATCTTTGTGTTTCTATAGATATAGTTGAAAATACTATAATCATTTTCCTCAATGGAAAATCAGATTTTAGTGAAATACGAAAAAACAGGTATTTAGTTATATTATTTTTCTTTATCTAAAGACATGAAAGGGACTGCAATTGGGTAATTTTAGATGACTCTCCATGCAAAGAGAGCAATTCCCGATTAACATGATTTACAACGGTGCCCTTGAAAGGGAGTGTCTGGCTAGACATGGTAGTTGAGCTGAGAATGCAGTATTCTAGAGAATGCATTTTTCAATGCATATTTATTCAAGCACACAATACTATTTTTACAGGTTAAACTATACAAACTGTTGATCGAATGATCAATTAGATCTTATTCAACACAACATTTGCCTCCAGTGGCTAATGTATATTCCATGGATTTGCTTCTGTACGATGCTTGATGAATATTGGCTATGGGGAATCCAATATGGCCGATCCTGTTCCTTTCCCCCCTGGCCGTATGATCCGTTTCCTTCTCTGGTCCTTGCCTAAAGCTAAACTTGATAAGGGTTCAATACCCTTTGAAGCCGGAGAGATAACCGGCCAGCCTTAACAGGCTAGAAACATATCTCCCTGTGGGACATTAACTGCACTATGTCTATTTATCTGTGAACTATGCTTGGTTAACAATCACAATTTAACACTTTCAAGAGTAAAATTGAATGAGCAATGTATGTTTGAGTGAATTAGTAATATTGACAATTTTTAAGGGCACTACTATTTTGATAATAAACCTCTGATTGGAAAGATAGCAGATGTTCATGTATGGGATAAGAAACTAAGGTACATATGCATTGATGTTACTCTGTAACTGCAGTAGTTGAAATTAATAGGTACTTAAATACAAATTGTAAACTAGGTGTGTATCAGAGAAATTAGTAAATGATGAACAAAATTAATTGTTCATAAAATTAACAAATGAAAAAATGGACTTTATCATGATCGTTCATGAAATTTGATTAACAACAAAATTATCAATGGCTGGGCGTTGTTCCTGGGATAAAATTGTTCTATCAGGGAAAACAAATGAGTTATCAATAACAATGCCTTCATTCCAAAAAAGAACAAATGCGTAGAACAAGGAACAAACTATTTTTAAAAAAGGAACTCGCCCAGCCCCAATTTATTTTTCTGAGTAGACCAAAACATTTGGAAACCAACTATCATAGATCTAATTTCAGTGAAGAAGAACTAGCATACTATTCGGACTGTATTCCACAGCAAACAGTAGGGGATATCGTGAACAATGAAACTGTCTGGAATATTACAGGTTCTGAATAAACATAAAAGATTGAGTATATACAGGGTGTCCCAATAAATATAGGAATTGAGAGACGACTTGAATAGCGTCTTTACTCTTTCATTTAGGATAATTGATTAATGACATAAAGTGCATCAAAAAAGGTTAAATGCCTAATTAGCTTTCAAAAATGTGGTCTACCTTCTTTGTATATTTAAAATTGATGGAGATATTAAACATTTGAACAGTTTTGTTGATTTTTAATTCACTGTAATCTGGACAAATTTCCTAATATCAATTTTGAAATCGAAAAAATGGTAGACCACATTATGGAATTCCAGAGACTAGCAGTTTTTGGTGTTAAATGTTTTAACTGTGATACTACAAAATTATTTTAAGGAAATAATCCCTCTTGAAACAAAGACGATATAGAACTCGTCATTTAATTCCCATGTTTATTGGGACACCCTGTACTATTATAGATTGTACAAAAATATTTGCAAAAATCAATATGAGATTACACTTTTTAGTTAAGGCAAATCAAAGGGTAAAAACTAATTATATATTGCCTACACACAGTTAAGTTATTCTGAAAGTCCCATTATAAGATACCTTATCCTGTATCTTATTGTGAGGTAATAGTTGTTTTAAACATAATATTGATGAATTAAACCCAGGCACACATACTCTTGTTATATTTTAGGAAGCCTGATAAAAGAAATCTTGATCAATAAATCTGAGATTGAATGCTCCGAAAGAAATAAACGGAAAACTGTATTTGTTACAACCCTTTACCCAAACTTTGTTGATGCTTATGAAGCCTGTAACAAGTACAAGATGCACAGTATGGCGGACAATTTTAAGGTTACTAGCAGATAACACTGTAGTTTCCTAATTTCCCAGATCAGTTTAGATCTGGAAAGGGCATCAGGAACCTTTTGTAAGCTGTAGAGAATTTTTACTCTTTAAAAACTGTTGACATGAAAGGAAAGAACCTTTTATAAATAAATCAAGAATAAAACTGGCTCAGTATAAACATTATGACTGGTTCACGAAAGCTTAGTTTGTAAATATCTTGTTGGTGAATGCCAAGTTCATGAATGCCTATAGACAACATTATGCCTACATTTCTGAATGCCTAGTTTATAAAGCCTAGACAATATAATGCCTAGATATCACAATGCCTAGATAATATATATTTTGCCTAGATAACACAATGCCTAGATTCATTAATGCCCAGATAACATAATAAGTTGAATGCCTAGACAATGAGATATAAAAGTATTAAAGTGTTAAAGTAGTAAAAATGCAATCCGGCAACATTTTTACAAAAATCCACAAACAATTTCTTTTTTTCTGTATGGTACGGTTGACTTTCATTAAATTGATCAGAAAAAAATTTGAAACCATAGATTCCACTGCAGATCACTCCTGCAAAGGAGGATCTAAGTTTTGTCTTTTTATTTAGTCCCTGGAGGAGGTTAAAGAGTATCAACTACAAGGATCCCGTAACCCAGCAGTCAGATCAGAGTGTTGGACTGGGGGTAGACTTCTTCATTGGATGCCATATTCATCAGACAAGAACAAGGAAAAATAGTTTTGTTAAGACAAATCTAATTTATTGTAGAGTCGTTTTCTTCCTTACAGCAAATAATGTCACAATTAATGGATGTTCAGCAAAGGACTCATCTGAAGCACTCTCTTGTCATGCCCATTTAGTCTTTTTTGAAATTTCCTCCTAAACTNCTGACAATTTTAGATGAAGCTTATGTATCAAAAATTGCTGTACTAAGAGAAACGAATTCGCAGGATTGTAATCCGGCGCAGAGATTCTGCTAAGGTGTATTCAAGTCTGGTGCTCTAACAAACTTTGTTAGCTGAAAATTTGAAATCTAACCCCAGCCCTGGGCCCCATTGCAGCCTGCGATGCCTCAGAAAACCTAACCTAACCATTGGAATGTTGCCGTTTGGGAAATTGCACATTTGGGAAGTTGCCAGTTAGGAAATTGTCACTTGGGAATTTGTACCTAACATTATAAATACGATGGCATGGGTACACTGTACCACTGAAATATATTCTTTTTGTTCCCACATAGTGGACCTGTCTTAAGACAAAAGAAATCAGGCCTAAGACATCAAATATTTAGCAGGTATGTAAAAAATATTGCAGTTTAGGAAGAAATTGCAAACATTCTCGAATTCTCTATCAACCAGCAACATCTTGCAACCAGTCCCCTTAGGTTGGGATTGGTCAAGCTACATCAGATTACCCATCATATCTGGTTAGTTCAGGATTGGTCAAGTTACGTCAATTTACCTAACGTTGGAACATGACCAGTCCTCTTAGGTCGGACTAAGTTGGGTTACCTAACAAGTAGGGTTTACAATCAGAATTCCATTGCACAGAATTGTGCAGAATTGTGCACAATGATTGCTTCTGCTTGTACTATTTCACTGTGAAGAATTGCGCTATAATTGCAAATAAGAAAACAATTAAATATTCGCAGAATTGCACAGAATTGCGTGGAATGACGAGCAACAGAATTGCTATTTCATCAATAAATTAATAATTTTAACTGTGACTTACAAATTTATGCAGCAGATACAATAATGTAAATATCTTGACAGATTTAAAGTCACTTGTTTTAACAGTTTTCAAATTTTAAAGTTTCTTAAGCTACTATTAATTATTGAAAATTAAATATTACCAATTGCTTTCTGCTTTTGGCGTGGAGAGGATCTGTTTTAGCAGCTCCTGGCTCCACAGTTTGAAATAGTGCTTCGTAGAGTTGTTCATGACTTATCTTACAGGGGAGTGGCGAAACACAGTATTTAAATTGTAAACATTATCTCCATTTCAGCTTATTTTGGTGCAACATCTCAGCTGGAGAGGGAAGACTGTAGTATAACCCCTGATAGGTATATTAGCCATGCACAATGATACCGGTTTTTTTTTACTCAGCTCAACTGTGAGGACTGAACTGCTGAGGAAGATTCCACCTCATGGGGCTTTTTAAGGCTTTCAACTCCCCATTTTGAAAAAAGCAGCTAAGTTATGGGTTTCCTTAAAATTCCACTAAGTTGATAAGCTTCTACTGAAATCCCTCATACATAGGGTTTGCAGCAAAAAGGAAAAATTGTTTCCTGAAAATTTAGCATTTTTGTGGAAAATTTTTTTTATGCATTTTGCTTGCTTGCAAAAAATGCTAAATTTTTTATTTTGCTTTCATTTTTGAATTTTTTTGCTTCATTAATTTTTGAAAAAAAATGTGAAATTCTGCAAAATAGGTTTGCAATTTGTAAACAAAATTTTTTGCATTTTTTTGCAAATTTTTTGTTTGCAGCAAACCATACTTATACCTTCCTCCTCCAAACCTCCTTATCTCTCTCCTACTTCCTCCAAAACTCGATGATATAAGAACTATTTGGAGAGGCCTGTTTTGAAATTAGGCATTTGATCTATTCCCATTTTTTACTATATAGAATATGTACATTTTCAATTGTTGTGCACACATGCACGCATGTATATGCCTGGATCCTGAGTATAGCTTCAGTAAGGCCTAAACCAACCAAGGACACTGATGTAGACATTCTTTGATTTCTTTTCTTAATAGATGACACTCATGTAAGTAATTATATGAAATCGTTATAAAAAATTGTTCTAAACAAGTTATATTGTTGCTATACTACTTTAATCTATTTCAGTTAAACCAAACTCTCTTCTCCCCTTTCATCTTTTGTTAAACTGTAAGAAAATCTACCAAGTACCACCATCTGAATTAAGAATCAAAGAAGAAAAACAGTTTATATAGAGAGAGTAGTTTGAAACCAGTCATCGAAAGGATATCAATATAAGGCCTAAAAACTTAGAAACAAGAACCAAAAAGAAAAAGAAAATTTGACAGGATAAATTGGAAGGGAAATTTCTGATAATAAGTTTTACACTATCATTTAATACCGTTAGCGAATGGTGACAACTTTAGAGATAAGGCTAGAAATATGAATGATGTTATATGTATTTATATGAATAATGGATTGGTTGATTAGTGAATGACAGTAGATCAATGAATAGACTACATCTCCCCTAGTTAAAATAACTTAAGTTAGTGGGCTCATATTAATGACATTAGTTTGGTCATTTGAACATCAAAAGTTTGGTCATTTCAATGATCAAAGAGGCGTCATTTTGACGTCAAAAGGAAGGTCATTAGGACGTAAAAAGCAGTGTGTTTTACTGGTCATCAGCGTCTTCAACACCTACAAGATGATGTTGCATGGATGTCACGTTCATAACTGATGACCTCATATAAATGTCCTTTCAATGAGGGGGGAGTCCAGAATTCCTCAACGAGTAATCACCGCCACCCAAATGTGTTTTGCGGCAAGGAGGTCTCCTCAATTGGTAATCTCCACCACCTCAATTGGTAATCAGCCAAAATAAGCTTAACATTAAATCGGTTATTTCTTAGAAATAAGACCATATAGACCTCTGTTAATGGCCCTATGGTGTACAATATTGTTAAAACTTTCTTTATTGCTCCTTAGTTTCGAAAATAAATCTATAAATACAACACACTAAGCACTAGAAATATATTACGGTTTTTTAGTTTCAAGTTTCGCTTTAAGAATGTTTGCGGCATTTTCCTCTGAATGTTATTGTTTTAAACTCCTTATATAGAGAGGAAACTTTAACCCATTATTAGTGGACTAAATACTTCATTTTCAGTAGGGCATGGGATGAGACTAATTTTTCAAAATTTTATGTTCTTTTTATGCATATCATTAGTTTTGTCGCTGATGTTGAACTCGAGTAGGCCAATACAAAAATCTAAACACTGTAAAGGTTTTTTTAAAATATCTTTTAAATGGAGATGGATATTACTTTGCGTGGGACGAGATAATTTTTAGTAAACAGGCAGCCCGACCTTTTAGTATCTTAACGCCAATCATGAAATGCAATCATTAAATGGGCGAATTGGATCTAAGATTTGACTAAAATGAACTGTGCCTTGATTCTCAGTTTTTGTTGACCAAACATATCTGAAAATAATTTGAAAATTTAGTTTAATTCTACAAGAGAATGACAAAACTTTTATTTTAGCACATATATTCAAAAACAAAACAGCTCAACTATCCTTCTCATTTATTTAATGACTACTGTGTGACTCTCTACTTTACTTGAAATAAACTTAAACTCAAAGTTTTGGTCTCAAATAAACATACTAAAAGAAAAGAGGATATTTTATTTTTCTTTGAACCTGAAACAATACAAATCCTTAAAAACTAAGTACAAGAAAAATACATGATTATGAATCTTCCCGAGTAAAAAGTACCAATCAAAAAAACTAAGCTAAACTTGGAAATAGAAAAGGGGAGCAAAAGCGAAAAGTAATAAAGAAAACTTCAAGACCTGAATGGGGAGAATCACATGCAGCTCTACGCAGTGAGGGTGCAAAGATTTTGTTACCAACTGCTCTAGGGGGAGTCACTTTTACAAAACATTTCTCACTACTGACTGGACTAGGGGGGGTCAGGGAACCCTTTATATAGTCCTAGGGGAGTAAGGGATAATTGACATAATTGCTTTGCATGAAATCTGATTGGTGAAAAGAAAGAACTAGGTACTTTTTAATTGGGATAATTATGGGCTTAATTGGCATAATTGCTTTGCATGAAATTTGATTGGTGCCATGCAAAAAACAGGTACTTTATAATTGCTCAGAAAGGGGGACATATTTCACCATACAGTAATTATACATAGTAAATAGCAGTCAGGAGAGGGGTGAGATCAGCTTAATTGACATATGATTGGTCAATTATTACTGGGCAGGTGATTAACAGGATATGGGTGATTCCTTAGATTCAACTATTTCCGGTTCATTGTGGGAACAATCATTCTCAGTCTCTAGGTCATTGAAATCATTCTCTGACAAATTCGTTTTATCTTCATCTTCACCAATTTCATCTTAATCATCATCATCTGGTTTCATCTTCATGATCTTTGTCTTCTGGTAGAATAGGATTTACACATGTGCACAAAATATAAACACTATTTGCTAGAATATGAGCGAAATACACACAAGTCAATACAGATGCCATAAAACCCTGATAGATGTCGAAAATTGTGTTAAAAGTACATTAAATTCAAATCTCAGAAAACAAAATTTTACGGTGATTACTAATTGAGGTGGTGGAGATTACCAATTGAGGAGTGCGCTTGCCGCAAAACAGATTTGGGTGGCGGTGATTACTATTTGAGGAACTCTGGACTCCCAAAATGAACTGTGCCTTGATTCTCAGTTTTTGTTGACCAAACAAATCTGAAAATAATTTAAAAATTTAGTTTAAGTCAATACAGATGCCATAAAACCCCAATAGATGTCGAAAATTGTGTTGAAAGTGCATTAAATTCAAATCTAATACTAATTGAGGTGGTGGAGATTACCAATTGAGGAGCGTGCTTGCCACAAAACACATTTGGGTGGCGGTGATTACTTGTTGAGGAACTCTGGACTTCCCCCCTCTTTCAATGGGGGGTGGTTGCTAGTGTTGCAGTCCATGACAAAGCAGGTGCAGAAAGGAAGCACTATGGTGAGCATGCTGCTGCAAATCCATTTTGTGACATCATTTGCTGAAAGGAAGAAAAATGGGTGCACTGACATCATGGACTTAACATTTATCTTATCTATACATTTATACACTATCTGATATGATTCCAGACACAGAGACATGAAGACTTCACACATATCCACACTAAAGAGCCATTGACAATTGCTCCATGGAGACTTGATCAACCTAATGGAAACTCACCTCAATGTGTAAAATCTTATTTAAGTAATTACGCTTTATCATTTAACTTATTCAATAATTTTTCAATGAGCAGACAAAAATTAATCTAACCTTTACAGCAACGCTTTTTATCAAATATTTAAAAAATCTAGAGTATCCACCGAAATTCCTGGTAATGGTTTAAGTATGTAAATGATTCGTAATTTTTTTCTATTTCCACTATGAAAAAGGTTCTGGAATTCCAGAATTTTAGATCAATTAAAGAACGATTTTTTACCCATAAACCAGAAATTTCCAGAATCTTCCAGAATGTTTTGGAATTTTGTTCCAGAAATTTCCAGAATAATGTTCCCGAATATCATTTCAGAAAGTTCTGAGAATAGGTACCGGAATAACATTAGAAACCTCTTAAAGGGAAGGTTTATTGAATTGTTAAGTTGAAAGGGAAACCTAAAGTGTCGAGTATCCTTAAATCTTGATGAACTGTAGAAGACTAGAAGTAGCAGACTTTGTAAATATGAATTTAATCAAAAAAAAACTTTTCTTGTTTACAAGATGGAAACTGGATTTTATTCAGTTTAAATTTTTCCTGTTTACGAAATGTAACCATGAATTTTTTAATGTAAATTGGAAATTTTCTGGTTGAAGAAATCAAAACTGGAATTTTTCCAGTTTCCATTCCATAAACCAGAAAAATTTTGAGTTATATGTATTACGTAATGTAAGCTTTAAACATTCTGGTTTCCATTTGATTTGGAATTATCCCAGAATTCCACTTAACGGAACAAAGGAGTTGAGTTTTTGTCACAAACTCTGATTTTCTTATCCCTATACCTTTGCATATCAATGTCAGAGACCTTAGATATTTCAATCTGTGAATCATTTTAGTTCAAATAATAATAGTTTGAAATATCAAAGGCTAACACCGTGAGGTTGCAAAGATATAGCGATTTGAAAATCAGAATTTGTGGCTTAAACTCAGTTTCTTTCCAAATCATTCCATTTCCAAAATGGAATTTTTTTTCTGGGATATCAATGGAAACGCTTGCATTCAAACCCTAGAATTTTTTTTTGATCATATTAAAAACTCGCCTTATATTTTAGGTTTGGAGTATGACCAAAGCTGGTACGCAATTTGGTTTACATTTATAAATTAATTAATTTTTTATCCAAATTTAAAATATTTCATAAGACTTTTAATCTCAAGGTATGATTTTGTGTGTGAAAATCCAGACCTCTCTTGGGCTGCTTGCACTGCTTGTAAGATACCTTACACATTTGAGTCATCAGTGCTGATTACTCTAAAAGGGCTTTGCTTGCAGACAAAGATTGATACAACGTACCAGGTACATGTATTCCTCTTTACCCTGCCCTATACTAACCTTTCCTCCGCTCTGAATACCAATTGAAGAGGGGGCTCCGAGGTAGGTGTATTCATAATTTTTTGTATCGTTCGTTCTTTATTCTAGAACTGGCCTTCAGCTAGATCGTTTGTTGTTCTTTTTCCATTCATTCCATCCCTGTTGCGTTCTTTGTGTTTTTGATTGAGAACTGTTCCATCTGTTTGTTTACACTGGATATTTGTAAAACATTAAAATATTTACAATTTGTATTGTTCCTTGTTCTAGAAAAAGGGGATTCAGCAAGAAAAGTCCATTACTTTTTAATATTTGTGCTACTCTAAAGGTAAAAAGAGGTCAGTGTGTTTCAATCTCTGCGACAATTAAACGAACAAAAGCTGTATATGTTAAGATTATATTGCATTAACACAAAATTAAAGGTAAACATAAGATACAATTCTACTTAAAGAGGATTGAGGACTGGATATGGGACTCTCAGACTTGAAGACTCGGACTCTTGAATCTGGTCTCTCAGCTGGACTCTTCTGTGACTCTGGGCTTCTGGCCTCTGACCCTCTGGACTCACATTTTTCAAACTCAGGCCCCACATGGTTACCCTCCTAACCCCTCCTTTCCTTGGTTCCTCTTTCTAAAAGGCTTTCATCACAACTGAACTTATTCTTTGATAGGTCTCCTTTTATATCCTGTCACCCCACCTTTCTTCCCTTTCCAACCTGGCTGGTCATTTCTCCGAGGAAGGGGGGTCATTCAGCTGCAGGTGCAGGTTTAGTTGACCATCTTCAGCGGCTTCTATAATTCTGAACAATGACTGACTTTCTTTTAGTCAAAGCCGAGAAAATAGTTAAAAATTCTATCAGTTATTATGCACGAAGCACCAAAGAAAAGTTTTGGTATTTATTTCTTAATTGGGAAAATTGATAAAAGATGGTATGAGATCAAATTTTCATGCAAAGAAATTTTATTAAAGTTTACAATAAACTACTCATTATTCAAGCTTAATTATAATTTACAACAATGTTCTGCAATTTCCTTGACAGTAGTCATTTGTTGTGTGTCTTTACCAAAAGAGTGTGCATGTGTAATTAAGAACTCGTCTGCAAAGCTTTCTGGCTTTCTCATGCCAGACCAGCGCCATTTCCCTTCCCTTTATTCTTATTTTCTGGGCGAAATATGCTGCGCCACTATACACAATAAACCTTGTCTTGGCTCCCAATGAGTTATTTTTTAGAGAAGTTTCTAATTTGTATTAATGTTGCTTTGAAGTTTTGCAAAAATGTACATAATCAAGACTTATTTTAAAAAATGTGCAAATTCACTTTTTAGGAGCACATTGTTTTAAAGAAATGGTAAAACCTAATTCCTCTTGGCATTGGTTTTCAATTTCCAAAAAAGCCAAAAAACAACGTTGAAATCCCATGGGAAGTAAGTCTTAGAATCAAAATATACAAAGGCAAAGCATGTTCTATAAAGCTAAGGCTTTTCAAACCCCAGTCTACTTTGAAAACTTCAAAAGCCTAAGTTCAATAGTGCAGAGCATCCATGAGCAAAGCAGACTGACCTCAGAAGCCTCCTGATCCTCAGAATGGCCTCCTAGCCAATCAAAATTGTCTCCGTGTCTCATGCTACGTCTGCCAGGCTCACTAACTCTGACTCTACGTCTAGCAATCCAACATCAAATAACAAATATTTGGCTTTTACATACAACAAATCTTTTAAAAATATCACCCTGACCATAATGTTTTTATTATGGTACATAAACAATTTGTATTAAAAAGTCTACTTTTATTGAGACTAAGACTTTTATTTTTGTTTTTCTAAATATAACAAATTCCTAAACTTTTGTATAATTATTGCAGCTTTATATAAAGAAAGAAAAATTGATATCTCATTTCACGAATCTAACTATATATGAGCACTAATTCACAAAACATTATTGATTTTTTGAAATAGTAAATAATGAAATACAATAAAAGCTCAAATTTAAGTATTTCTCAAAAACTATTACATTTTTTGAATTTGTGCTCATATCAACATGAATGCTCTGCGCAGGGCCCTCTCTAATGGTGTTGGGGTATATAATAAATAAAGTGTCATAAAATATCAAAAATAAATTTTCCCTTTTAGGTTATAAATGATGCTGATACTGGGTATATTTCATACATTGGGCAGAAAGCAACCATCATACAATACGATCTGGAGGTATTTTCTATTCTACAAACTAACAAATCAAACTAATGATATCAAAACTTCTTAAGATGTAATTTTTTATATTTTTGACAAAAAAATGTCTCCCTCTAATTTAGTCATTCACAATAATTCCCGTTAAAGACGTTGTTAGAGACTTTTATTGTTCCATTGTGTCTTAAATTCTCAAAAGTCTTTAGATACATGGTGTCCCACAAAACATGACACTTGGTGAATAGTTTTGAATGTCCTCTTCCAATACTGCATTAGATATTAAAGACTTTTTGCAGTTTATAGTTTAAAAAACTTTACTCGAATATATTTTACTTAGAAATCAATTTTACTATAATAGGGATGCCATAAAATATTTATTATTATTCTCTTTGGTAACAAACAACTTGACATATTATGGAAGAAGCCGTTTTAAACTATTCACCAAATGTTATGTTTCGTGGGACACCCTGTAGTTTAAATATGGGTTTCCCAAAAATGGCACTTGTATTGAAACAGGCCTGTAACTAGGATTTTGGAAAGGGGGGTGTACATTTTTGTCAAATAGTGCGCTTTAGGTGAAATTTTTTTTGACACAATTATAACAGAAAAACTATTTGTTAACATTTAAATTATACATTAACTGACAATTGTGAATACCTGAATATATATCACTTTAAAACTTATAAATAAAAACATCAATGATGAAGATTAATTTTTTAGCTAAAGGACAAAAATTTTAAATCAATGTTTAATTTCTTACAATTTCAGATGTATAGGTAAAAACTTTTTTTATTAATTAAAAAGTATAATTTCAAGATTTAAGTTCTGAGCAAGGAATTAATAAATACCAGGAAGCAGTTTAACTTTGTATGATAAGTTGAACCACTTCTCTAGTTGACAATAGAGAAGTTCACTAGGCAGATCTAGTTAAACTACTTTCATTGTTTATTAAATTCTCACTTAAATCTCAACTCTCTGCAGATTCTATTGCTATTAAATCATTAACATTAAGCAAAAAATGTAGGTATACAAAAAAGAGACAAAAAAAGTTTATTGCCCCAATTCTTTTTAAAAAGAAATATCAAAACTTCTTAAGATGTAATTTTTTATATTTTTGACAAAAAAATGTCTCCCTCTAATTTAGTCATTCACAATAATTCCCGTTAAAGACGTTGTTAGAGACTTTTATTGTTCCATTGTGTCTTAAATTCTCAAAAGTCTTTAGATACATGGTGTCCCACGAAACATGAAACTTGGTAAATAGTTTTGAATGATATTAAAGACTTTTGGCAGTTTATAGTTTAAAAACTTTACTCGAATATATTTTACTTAGTTTAAATATGGGTTTCCCAAAAATGGCACTTGTATTGAAACAAGGATTTTGGAAAGAGGGGTGTACATTTTTGTCAAATAGTGCGCTTTAGATGAAATTTTTTTGACACAATTATAACAGAAAACTATTTGTTAACATTTAAATTATACATTAACTCACATTTGTGAATACATGAATAAATATCACTTTAAAAACTAATAAATAAAAACATCAATTTGAAGATGAAGATTAGCTTTTTAGCTGAAGGAAAAATTTTAAAATCAATGTTTAATTTCTTACAATTTCAGATGTATAGGTAAAAACTTTTTTTATTAATTAAAAAGTATAATTTCAAGATTTCAGTTCTGAGCAAGGAATTAATAAATACCAGGAAGCAGTTTAACTTTGTATGATAAGTTGAACCACTTCTCTAGTTGACAATAGAGAAGTTCACTAGGCAGATCTAGTTAAACTACTTTCATTGTTTATTAAATTCTCACTTAAATCTCAACTCTGTTCTTCTATTGCTATTAAATCATTAACATTAAGCAAAAAATGTAGGTATACAAAAAAGAGACAAAAAAAGTTTATTGCCCCAATTCTTTTTAAAAAGAGTATTAACACTAAGAATCTTTTTCCTTTAGCAATTCATTATATACAATGATATCATATATTCATACAATAATCTAATCAAATAATTAATAAAAATATTTTAAGCATGTTTCATTTGTCTCAAGAAGAGTCAGGCGAAAAGCAAATAAAATAAGCTGCCCCCCCCCACCCCTAGTTACGGGCCTGCTTGGAAAGAACACTTTTCATATTTCATTTGATATTAACAGCATGCTAAATTCTGCTAATTTTTAAAAACTGAAATTACTCTCGTCCAGGGAACGTTGACAAAATATTTAATGTCCCCTATATCTAAAAAGTCACATGCCCAGTTTCCCTTTAATCCATAATGCAGTGGTTGCAGCATGTACTTTCTGTGTACAGATTTTTTTATCTTTCTTTTCACAAAAGAAAATGATTTCTGAGATTAAAACACTTATGAAATCTCAACTTGAATTAACATTTGTTTAGGAGAGATTGTGGAAATTGCGAAATGTAAATGATCCTTATCTCATTGGTACATCTACTGCAGGTCTAGAAACCTACATCATGGGTACCCATAACTGGAAAATAAGGTATAACTATCTCTTCATTATAGGGAGGGAATATTACATTGCCGAGGCTTCCCAAGACCTTTATGGGTCATTGAGCATCATGAGTGTAGCGAGGGATGCTTTGGAACTCAATAAGGTCGAGGGAAGCCAAGGCAATGTAATATTCCTTCCAATGTGTATTGCATCCTTGTTGCCTCACATGAATGAAGAGTTATGTAATTTTTCAACTTTTAAACAAATTTTATAGAGACTTTTGCACTTCTTAGCAAAATGTAATAATCTAATTTACATCAAAATCTACCTTTTTCAGGTTCTATAAACTGTAAAGTCTATTCAGTACTGAAACACATATATTTGAGTTCAGAAATCAAATCTGATTCATGTTTTCGGAGTGTTAAACTTGCAACTTCTTTACAATTCACAATTAATTAGATTGCTTTCAAAAGTGTCTTAATTTTGTTCAAAAGTTGGAAAAAAAACATATTATGTGTCCTGAAACTAATGAAGTGTTTTTAGAAATGATAAAAACTGTAAAGAACTTGAGTCAGTATTATTGACCTTATCTACCTGCAAAGATACAGAGTTTGCTTGCAGTAATGGGCTATGCATAGATATAGAGAAAAGGTGTAACAGTCGCACAGACTGTAAGGATAAAAGCGATGAGGTTGGTTGTTTCCGTATTAGTCCTGATAAATCCTACCAGAAGCATATTGCCCCTCTACCACCATCAACTCAGAACTCTTCAAAAATCAAAATTGAGGTGTCTGCTGACATAGTGGATATCTTAGATATTGATGAGAAAGCTTCAATATTCCAGGTAAAAACTACCATTTTCATATGAATAACGTTGTAAATAGGGTTTCATGAGTTTTAAACAATTTAGATTCAGTTCTATCTTCATTTCTCTTGGCTTGATAGCAGATTGACATTTTTTGATCTGCGTGATAATCCTGCACTAAACAGCTTATCACCCCAAGAAAAAGAACTTCTTTGGATTCCGGTTCTTGTATTTGATAATACTGAGAATAAGGTGACCACTCTGGTGGATGATAAAGCTACTATTACAATCAGAAAAGAGGGAAAATATTACCTCTCGGGACTGGATGAACACAACAATAGAAAAAATTACCAAGGAGCAGAAAATCTTATCAACCTGTCTCGGTTCTACAATATTCGGTATCTACATACATTTTTTGTAAAGTTTAGCTTAATCATGCTTTTAATTCAAAGGGTATTATGTCTTCTTCCAGTAACATTTAGACATTCAAACCATTAGAGATCTTATTCAATTGATAGAATCAACTTCAACCTTCATTCATATTTCATTATGCTACTAGTGCTTTGTATATTCAGATTTCTGTGCAAATATGATCTACGTTGGTATCCTTTTGATATTCAAATCTGTCAACTCCGATTATCAATGTTTGGTGAATCTGGGGATTTTTCTGCATTAGGTAGTATTTTCAATCTCTGCAGTTACAGAACATTACTACAAATATGCTTCATTGCTTATTGATCATTATACATATTTCCATTGCTTTTAAATTGCCATTGCTAAGTTATACTGCATACTGTTATACTAATTTCGGAGGTTACCTTGGTCCAAAGATAGATTTAGAAATTTTATCTTTTTGTTTTAGAACCTAAACTTCTGAATTTCTTTGGGGAAAGATCTTCTAAAGAGTTTATTGTTGAGAGCTTCTTTATGAGGGTATCTGAAACTGATGAGAAAACAACTCTGAAGGAAATGTATCACTCTGTTAAAATTGGCACTTAAAAAACTAAAAGCTCGAACTACAGTCTGTGTCTAAAGAAATTTTAAGGCCCCCCCCCCCTCACAACTCAAAAAGTATTAATTTGAGGCTGTTAATTTTGTTCTGACTTAATCCCACATGCCTCTCATTTCTGGCTAAAAGCTAGGCTATGCATATCTACTGCCTCATTGCTCCTCAAATATATTACTGCCTTAATGCCTTATTTTACCTGCACTATGCACTGTTGGAAATCCCCGCTTACAATCTATAGTATTTACGTCATGCACCAGACCATAAGCATCTGTTGTAAAATATCAAATATTACACTGCTAGGTGTAAATTGGCTGACTGTACACTGAATTCTATTTACATTTAACTGAATACAACATACATTTATTACCGAAAATCAAAGCAAGCAGAAACCTGTTTACATTAATTACCGCAATAAGCTTTTGCACCATTAATCCGCAATCACTTCAATAAGAACTACTTGGCAAGCAGAATTCAATTCTCTTCAAGAAGATTCTAACCAAGATCAATAACTAAGATTCTTTAGGGAATCAGTGTACATTTTATAAGAACTCCCCTGATTTTTCATTTTTATTTAGTTACAGCAGAGTGAATGTATATTCAGCTTTGTAAAATCTGCTTATGACTTTTTATTATAACTTTGAGTATTGAGTTTTAGTGAAAATACTTTTTCTTGATAAATAACCCCATATTTAAACAAAAAATATTCATTTCTATTGATTTAATTTCATAATTTACAAAACATCTTCTACTTTTATAATATTTGGCTGGAATTTGGTTTCTTGACTGTGTCAACTTTCATACTCTGCTGACACTTCTCACATTTCTGTTTATTTTAAGAATTGTCTTAATTGATGTAGGTATATTTCTACTTGATCTAATTTTAAGAAAAAAAACTTGACTTTATTCTAATTTAACTTAGTATTTTGGATAATTTTAGTAAAGTCATACTGACAGTGTACAGACTAAATCTATATTTAGTTCCACTTCCAAGTATTGATAATAGTATTATTAGATAGCTCTTCGGAAAGTCTGTTTGTGAAAAAAGGAAGCAGATTTTTGCCAGGGTATTTTTAGACGTCATTAGGAATAGGGTTAAGCTTCTTAATAAATTTTCAACAACAAAAACAGATGTTATTGACCATTTAATTTAATTTAAATTGAGTGCTGCATCTAAGGTGAATGTGATTCTGGGACGAAACCTGCTGCCAATTGCATTGAACACATACCTACCATCAATACTTCTAATAATCATCAGCTATGCCACTGTATTCTTTAAACCCTTCTTCTTTGAAGCAACTGTTACAGTGAATCTTACAACTCTACTGGTCTTGGTTACATTGTTTGTGAGCGTAAGTTATCCACAATTTGTATTGAAACCTCAAATGGGGTTCCATGGCAGGGGGGCTGAAAAGAGTATTAGTTTTATGTTCTTTGTGGATAGTTTGAGAAACATTTTCAGCCTAGCTTCTAAAATTTGTTTACACCTTGGGTATTTTATGAAATTGCAACTAAGACAAATCAAGTAACTTACTAAGAATTTTTTCATATCAAGAAGAGAGAAATCAAGAATGCGGAAGGAAATATTGGGTGTTGATATTTTTGATGGTGTAATTATATCCATATTTGTTATACACCCAATTTAGTGTCGTAACCATTGCACATGTTAAAATATGGGGAAAAATTGTGACATTTGTTCAGGTAAGCAACAGTCTTCCGCCTACTTCCTACATAAAGATGATTGAAATTTATCTCATATTTTGTCTTTGCATACCGTTTTTCATGGTTCTCATCAATATCAGCATTGACTCCCTTAGAATGTAAGAAAATTAGAAACTTCTTTCATTAAAATTTCAATTTGTCCCAGCTAATGCTTGCAATGTGCAGCAAGTCAAATTCCGAAGGAAAAAATGAAATTTCGTTTAATACTCAATTTTTACTCTTAATTTTGGAAAAAAGATAAACCTACTTACTAACAATCTTTGGGTTCTACACTTTCAACAACAAAGCTGAATAAAGGCATTTTCCAAGGAACAATTTCCCAAGTGGCAACTTTCTAAATGTGCAATTTCCCAAGCAGCAACTTCTAAAAGATTAAGTTAGTCCTTTTGAGGAGCCACAGGCTGCAATAGGGCCAAGTGCTGTGACTAAGGCAGACTTAGAAATTGCTGCTTATGAAATTACACATTCTGGAAGAACTTGGGAAAATACCCTTGGGAAGTTGCTGCTTTGGAAATGGCCTTATTAAAGTACCTAACAACTAATGAACGATCTTAAGATCTCCTGATTCTGGATCTGCCTCAAATTCTAACCAAGTGGATTCTGTAGACAAGGATTGTAAAAACCAGTATTAGTCCAGTGTTTAATTTCTTTTGTTTGCTTTAAATAAGAGTTTAAGAATCTCCCTCCTGAACTGAAAATAATGTATTTGTGGCAATGTGCCATCTTAAAAGATGGATGCTTTGAGTGTATGTAGTGCAAGCATATTTTTAACAGAGCCTTCAAATATTAAACATCACATATTAGATTTAGATATCAAATATTAAATATGAAAAAAAAAATTGTTGATAAAAAATATGATTAAGCTTTTTGAACAAATTTAAGAATGAGAGAATTGTAAACCATCATGGCAACCTGATAACTGTAACCAATGAGATTACTCCTGTTAATGATGATGTTCCAGACAAACTGATTTTATGTTTAGTAAGTTTATTTAACAAAAATGCTGAAACCCTTCCATTAAGAGGAATGATTGAGCTAATTATTTAAGAGTCCCTATTTCTTTAATAGATGATAACATGAGTCACTGAACAATGTTATTTACCATTTATATTGCTTGATAGTGCGAAGAAGACAACCTCCAGTTACTGTAGAGAATATTCTGAGGATAGACAAAAACATTTGTCCGGATGATCTGTTTGACTGCGATGAGAAGGTATAATCTTTTATTTGCATAATCATCTTTATTTTGTTAGATTAAAGGGACTGTAGGCAAAGAGAATAGAATATTGTTGTTGGATAGGAACAAGATTCTGATCATGAACAGATAGACAACGGAATAACCCTCAAATCAAAATCGATAATGCAGAAACTCTTTATTTCCTAAAAAAATAAAATAGATAATGATGCACGAGTTTGTTACAAAGTTTTATAATTTTACAATGAAAAGATTCTTACGATCTAATTGGGGATGAGAAGGTTAATCTGTCGGGGAGTCCTAAGACGTTTTTATATATTAAAACTTCTGAAAAGAATGACAATTAATTGTTAACGAAATTCACTAATTCTTTATATGAAAATATTTTGTTCACAATAATA
>NW_019396141.1:23831-54104 GCF_000591075.1 Eurytemora carolleeae
AAAATTGCAAAATCTGCTCTGCAAATTCTTCAATGCTCAGGAATTGGCAGTTGATAGTCTGATTTTATCCCTTTTTATTCTTATTCTTTGAATAAATCAAGCCATTTATGTTGATTTTTGTTTATTTAGATAATTCTTTGAACAGTAATTTTACTAAACAAGATTTATCTAAATATAAATAATTCATCAAAAAAGTTATCTCCTAAATCAAAGATTTTAGCAAATCAAATAGAAGTTGTATTCTTGATAATTTCCGTTTCGCGTAAAAAACTGAGTTTTTGCCACAAACTCTACTTTTCTAATCTCTATATCTTTGCTACCCAATGTCGTAGACCTTTGATATTTCAAACTACAAATTCTGTTAGACCAAATAATCTAAGCTTGAAATATCAGTGGTTTACATAATCAGATTGTAAAGCTATAGGGATTAGACAATTTGAGTTTGTGACAAAAACTTAGTTCCTTTATACTTCAAAGCATAGGCTCGGTACTGTATAGAAAATCTGGGAGGCTCATGGCGGCCAGGGGTCAAAGGTTTCAATGGTATCGTTGTTAATCGGGCATTGATATCTTTGCATGGAGGGTCACTTGAATTTCTTACAGTCCCTTTAAGAAGTCATAAATCATATATTATAAAGCTAGTTTATGGCCTATAAAATAAGTAAAGGAGTAGCGTACATCATCACTCTATACACTATAACCTCGTTGGGTGTAAACCATGAAACTATGATTGGTTTCATGGGTTGCTTTTAAATATTTTACTTCTAAGAAATGAACTGAATTCTCATTTCTAATCGTTATATTTTGCAACCTGATGGTGTAAACTATTGTATTGCTAAACCAGACTGTTTCATCTAGCTGGATTCTTAGTTTGAAATGTCAAAAATTTACGACATCTAGGTGCAAAGATATAAGGATTATAAAATTCGATTTTGCGACTAGCGTTTCTGGCTAGTATGCTTCTTTTAGTAGTAGTATAGAAACAGTTTGGATGCTGTCCAGGTAAAAAGAATGGTAATCAACATCCCCTATACTGAACTTGTGACTAACTAACTTTCCGACCTAGGACATCTCTTCATTCTGTATTATTTAAGGGTTAGGGTTGGTTACGTCAATTTATGGGCCGAGCACTGCGGCTTGGAAAACAAGATTTATCTAAATATAAATAATTCATCAAAAAAGTTATCTCCTAAATCAAAGATTTTAGCAAATCAAATAGAATTTGTATTCTTGATCATTTCCGTTTTGTATAAAAAACTTAACTCCATCAAAAATAGCACATAAAAGGGTAGAGACTTCCTCTCAAATAAAAAACAAACAGACAGTAATTTGATTTACTCATAAGATTGAGGTTGAGGTGAAAACAGGCCTGGATTCTGATGCCAAGAAGAGAGGGAAAATGTTAAATATACTCCAGATGTTTGCTGCTTATGGTATACCTACAATCATGATCATGTTCTCAGCTCCGTATATCATTATTGGTAAGATCGCGTACGAATATCTTAAACGCTACTTCTCGATGTCCTATATGGGAACTTTTGAATTTAATCCCTTAATTTAATACATGATCACCGCAACAGGATATAATAGAGGAATTCGATTAATCCGTAGGTCCATGCATAAGATTAGATCAATGCTTGAATCTGAGATTCTAACTCAAAAGCTCAAACTCCAAAGGTGAGAGAGGGAAGGCAACCTCCCCCGCACAGCAAGTTCCAAACCTCATTTTACCTATTAGCGGCAGTGGGCGTCCCCAGAGGGCTTCCGAGCCTCCCCCAAACAGTCTTCCGGGAAGGATCTTCCCTTTACAATCGTCAATTTCAACTTAAAACTGGACTAAATTGATTATTTAAGCATGGTGTCGATCTATAGTATCCTTAACATTTGCATAATATTTTTTTTGCGGGGGAGGTTGCCTTCCCTCCCTCCTGAGGTCGTTAATCTGGAATGCTTGAACTGGATATACAATGTTGACACTTTTAAAATTGATAATAAATGCCTAATTCCTTAATTAAAGTTATTCAGAATCAACAGGAAATCCATTAGAAATTAAATAACTACATATAGACAGGTTTTCACGAGATGAAGATCAATGCTTAATCCTGAGATTCAATGCAAAAATAGTTCTGACTTAGGGTTTGTTTATGAATGTCTGGTATTGTTCTATTTCAATAACTAGTGTTTTTTGGATTTAGCGATTTTCCCCCTTTATACTTCATGGACTTCATGTGACACAGCATCAACAAAAAGGAAAAATGTTTAAAATGAAACCTGAGAATCTCAGGAGTTGAATGATACATATAAGACTTCTATCTGATGTTCCTGTATTGAGAAATTGATATAAAACTTTATCAAATTTTTACGAAAATTCATATAAATGCAATTTTGTCTAAAAGATGTAGTATTAAACAGATCATATTCAACAAATACGAAACCAACCTGAAAACGATTATATCCCACAGGAGCCTGAGAATCTCAGGTTTGCTCCTATTATATTTTTTTAATTTTAATTTTACATTTTGAATAGACACAATTGATAATATTATTACATATAGTCCTTATAGTCCGTATTACGTCACCAAAATAACTTCAGCTAATGACAGTGCAGTATCATTGTCACGTGGTACAAACAGAAATCACGTGACCAGTATACTGCACTTCCATTGGCTGAAGTACTGGTGACATAATATGGACTATACGGATTAAAAGTATTAATATTATCAAATGCAAAATTAAAATTAAATAATTATAACAAGAGCAAACCTAAGATTCTTAGGTTTCTGTAGGATATTGTCTTTTTCAGATTGGTTTCATATTTGCTGTTTAAACCTACAACTTTTATACCAAATTGCATATATATGAATTTTCGTATAAATTTGACACAGTTTTATATTAATTTCTCGAGACAGAAACATCAGATAGATGTCTTATATGTATCATTCAACGCCTGAGATTCTCAGGTTTCATCCTATACCCCCTTTCATTTTTCCTTTACCCTTAATCCCTTAATCTTTTTTGTTTGTCTGTTCAGGTGTTTATCATGTGTACACTGCTAAAGCTGCAACTGAACACCAAGATTAAAGTTTTAGCTGGAATATTAGATATAATTGGAATAAATTATATGTAATTGGAATATATTAGATGTAATTGGAATAAATTAGATATAATTGGAATAAATACTCCAGATGTTTGCTGCTTATGGTATACCTACAATCATGATCATGTTCTCAGCTCCGTATATCATTATTGGTAAGACCGCGTACGAAAATCTGTAGCATTATGAAATTGTCACATTAAAATATTAAATTCATATAATTCTGTTCAAAACTATAGAACTTTTGTGTGTAAAGTGCTGTTAATCTTACTTCTCGATGTCCTGTATGGGAACTTTTGAATTTAATGATAAAGGTTTAATCCCTTTATATGGTCACCGCAGCAGGATATTATAGAGGAGATAAGATGGAGATCAATGCTTGATCCCCAGATTTAAACACAAAAGTTCTGAGATGAGGGAGGGAAGGTAACCTCCCCTGCACAGCTTCCAAACCTCATTTTACCTATTAGCGGCAGTGCGCGTCCCCAGAGGGCTTCCGAACCTTCCCAAACAGTCTTCCGGGAAGGATCTTCCATTTATAATCGTCAATTTCTACTTAAACGGGACTAAATTGATTATTTAAGCACAGTAGTCGATCTATAGTATCCTTAACATTTGCATAATATTTTTTTTTTGCTGGGGAGGTTGTCTTCTCTCCCTCCTGAGGTCGTTAATCGTTAAGCTTAAACTGGATATACAATGTTGACACTTTTAAAATTGATGATAAATGCCTAATTCCTTAATTAAAGTAATTCAGAATTGGTTTGACATGACCACATCATGAGGTGAAGATCAATGCTTAATCCTGAGATTAAATGCAAAAAATAGTTCTGACTTAGGGTGTGTTTATGAATGTCTGGTATTGTTCTATTTCAATAAGTAGTGTTTTTTTGGATTTAGCGATTTTCACCCTTTATACTTCATGTGACACTGCATCAACAAAGAGTAAAAATGTTTAAAGGGACTGTAAAGGAAAAATGAAAGGGGGAATACGATGAGAATCTCAGGCGTTGAATGATACTTATATCTGATGTTCCTGTCTCGAGAAATTGATACAAAACTTTGTCAAAATTATACGAAAATTCATATATATGCAATTTTGTATAAAAGTTGTAGTATTAAACAGATCATATTCAACAAATACAAAACAATCTGAAAACGATTATATCCCACAGGAGCCTGAGAATCTCAGGTTTCCTCCTATTATAATTTTTTAATTTTAATTTTACATTTTGAATAGACACAATTGATAATATTATTACATATAGTCCTTATAGTCCGTATTATGTCACCACAATAACTTCAGCTAATGACAGTGCAGTATCGTTGTCACGTGGTACGGTACATACAGAAATCACGTGCCATTGGCTGAGGTACTGGTAACATAATATGGACTATACGGATTAAAAGTAATAATATTATCAATTATATCTATTAAAAATGCAAAATAAAAATTAAATAATTATAACAAGAGCAAACCTGAGATTCTTATGTTTCTGTAGGATATAGTCTTTTTCAGATTGCTTAAGTTTTGGGTTTAAACAAACGAAATAATGAAAAAATATTAGTTTCCAAAGTNTTTGACAAAGTTTTATATCAATTTCTCGGGATAGGAATATCAGATAGATGTCTTAAAGGTATCGTAAGACGCCTGAGATTCTCAAGTTTCATCCTATACCCCCTTTCATTTTTCCTTTACAGTCCCCTTAATCTTTTTTGTCTGTTTAGGTGTTTATCATGTGTACACTGCTAAAGCTGCAGCTGAACACCAAGATTAAATTTTTAGCTGGAAAAAATTAGATATAATTGGAATAAATTATATGTAATTGGAATATATTAGATGTAATTGGAATAAATTAGATGTAATTTGAATATATTAGTTGTAATTGGAATTTATCAGATGTAATTGGAATAAACTAGATGTAATTGGAATAAACTAGATGTAATTGGAATAAACTAGATGTAATTGGAATAAATTAGATGTATTTGGAATTAATTAGATGTTATTTGAATAAAGAATATAGTGGAATATGTATAATATAGTGAAATATATAAATAAAGAACAGTGGATAATAGCTTAATAAAGACTAGTTGTACACCTTAATTAATGTATATATCCGATAGTTAAGTATCAATTATAATGCCAGAAACAATAGCTCCGATGATAATGCATCGATTATAACGCAAGAAACAATAGTTCTGATGATAGATCATATTGTTATCAAGAAAAGTCAACATTAGTTTAGTTACTGAGCGAACTTTGATCAAGTAGCACACTATTTATTAATGTTATGTTTGTTATGTTGGCAACACAAATTTTAAATTTTATTAAAGGGACTGTAAACCTAATTTTAAGGTTTTCTTAAAGGGACTGTAGACACAAATTTAAATTTTTATTAAAGGAACTGTAGACCTAATTTTAAGTTTTATTAAAGGGACTGTAAACCTAATTTTAAGGTTTTCTTAAAGGGACTGTAGACACAAATTTAAATTTTTATTAAAGGAACTGTAGACCTAATTTTAAGTTTTATTAAAGGGACTGTAAACCTAATTTTAAGGTTTTCTTAAAGGGACTGTAGACACAAATTTAAATTTTTATTAAAGGAACTGTAGACCTAATTTTAAGTTTTATTAAAGGGACTGTAAACCTAATTTTAAGGTTTTCTTAAAGGGACTGTAGACACAAATTTAAATTTTTATTAAAGGAACTGTAGACCTAATTTTAAGTTTTATTAAAGGGACTATAGACCTAATTTTAAGGTTTTATTAAAGGGACTGTAGACCTAATTTTAAGTTTTATTAAAGGGACTATAGAACAAATTTAAAGTTTTATTAAAGGGACTATAGAACAAATTTTAAGTTTTATTAAAGGGACTATAGACCTAATTTTAAGTTTTATTAAAGGGACTGAAATAAAAAACAAACAGACNCTATGTACTATTTTATACTATGTACTATTTTATACTATGTACTATTTTATACTATGTACTATTTTATACTATGTACTATTTTATACTATGTACTATTTTATACTATGCACTATTTTATACTATGTACTATTTTATACTATGTACTATGTTACGAGTGTGAGGGAAACTTTGACCTGAGACGGAAATTTAAAAGAGTATCGTTGAACGAGTTTCCTTTTTGGGGTCTGAACATTTATGTAGATTTAATTAAGGAAATCAGAAATCAAAAAAAATGTAAAGAAACCACATAAAATAATATGCCTTAACAAAAATATTAGTATCTACAACAAAACTGATTGACCCCATTTGACCTATACTGGGTTTCATTACGATACTCTTAAGTTTCGCGCTTGCAGAACATAGCTTATCATGGATTGTAACCAAGAGCAGTGAGACAATTTACATTTAGAAAACAATGATAATTAAGGGCATGCTCTGGGATTAGTAATTCATTCAATTAAGTCACAAAAAGAATATATTTTTTTATGACTTTTTTCAAAGGACTTAAGTGCATTTCGGACTTTTTTTTCAAGATTTTTTTTCAGAGATTTTTCTTGCAGATATTTTAAGTCATGGTTTTTGGTTCTTAGGAATATCCAGCATTTTTAAAAATATTGTTATTGTTTACTATATAGTTACCCACAAAAGATGAGACTGTAAAGACGACATAAAACTAAAAGTCTTTAAATATGACAAACTATGATTGGTCAAAGAAAGAAACAAGTTTTACAGTTGCAGGAAAGGATTAATATATAATAAAGCAGTATATTCAGTACAGTCGTCTCTGAAGTCTCATCCCTGTCAAAAACTAAACCTTTATCGCATGACAACAAATTGTAATAAAACTCTTCCCCCCCCCCTCATCTTAGTTTTACCTTCAACGATTGTAGCAACTGTTAAGAAATTATGTACAATGAAGAGGATCTGGAGAATTCCCGCGGTGAAAAGTTGGCGGTACATACATGGAAACCAAGAGGTAAGTGCGGCACATTACAGTACATGCTAGGAGATTACAACACAGCACATTTTAGTAGAGTACAGTACAAACAATACGGTACATGGTAGGAGACTACAGCACAGCACATTATAGTAGAGTACAATACAGATAGTACAGTACATGATAGGAGATTACAGTACAGCACATGATAGTAGAGTACAGTACAAACAGTACTGTACATGCTAGGAGATTAAAACACATCACATGATAGTAGAGTACAGTACAAACAGTACATTACATGCCAGGAGATTACAGCACAGCACATGATAGTGGAGTACAGTACAGACAGTACAGTACGTGCTAGGAGATTCCAGCACAGCACACGATATTAGATTACAGTACAGACAGTACAGTACATGCTAGGATATTAAAGCACAGCACATAATAGTGGAGTACAGTACAGACAGTACAGTACATGCTAGGAGATTCCAGCACAGCACATGATAGTAGAGTACAGTACAGACAGTACAGTACATGATAGGAGATTACAGCATAGCACATGATAGTAGAGTACAGTACAGACAGTACAGTACATGATAGGAGATTACAGCATAGCACATGATAGTAGAGTACAGTACAGACAGAACAGTACATGCTAAGAGATTATAGCACAGCACATGATAGTAGAGTACAATACAGACAGTACATTACATGATAGGAGATTACAGCAAAGCAAATGATAGTAGAGTACAGTACAGACAGTACAGTACATGCTGTTTTGAAATTAGGCATTTGATCTATTCCCATTTTACTGTATAGAATATCTACATTTCCAATTGCTACGCGCACACACATATGTATGCCTGGATCTTGAGTATAGCTTCAGTAAGGCCTAAACCAAACATGGACGCTGATGTAAACTTTGATTTCTTTCTTAATAGATGACATTCGTGTAAGTAATTATATGAAATCATTATAAAAATTGTTCTTATCAATGTTATATAACATGCCAGGAGATTACAGCACAGCACATGATAGTAGAGTACAGTACAGACAGTACAGTACATGGTAGGAGATTGCAGCAAAGCACATGATATTAGAGTACAGTACAGACAGTACAGTACATGCTAGGAGATTACAGCACAGCAAATGATAGTAGAGTACAGTACAGACAGTACAGTACATGATAGGAGATTACAGCATAGCACAGGATAGTAGAGTACAGTACAGACAGTACAGTACATGCTAGGAGATTATAGCACAACACATGATAGTAGAGTACAGCACAGAGAGTACAGTACATGACAGAAGATTACAGTACAGCACATGATATTAGAGTACAGTACAGACAGTACAGTGCATGATAGGAGATTATAGCACGGCTCATGATAGTAGAGTACAGTACAGACAGTACAATACATGCTAGGAGATTACAGCACAGCACATGATAGTAGAGTACAATACAGACAGTACTGTATATGCTAGGAGATTATAGCACAGCACATTATAGTAGAGTACAATACAGACAGCACAGTACATGCTAGGAGATTACAGCACAGCACATGATAGTAGAGTACAGTACAGACAGTACAGTACATGATAGGAGATTACAGTACAGCACATGATAGTAGAGTACAGTACAAACAGTACAGTACATGCTAGAAGATTACAGTACAACACATTATAGTAGAGTACAGTACATACAGTGCATACACTTAATAGAAGATTACAGAACAGTACATTACATATAGGATATTACAGTACAGTAATTAATAATAGAGTACAATACAGACAGTACAGTACATGATAGTCCAGTAAAGTACAGTTAAGAACATTATTAAAATTCATTAAAAAATTTTAAAAATCAGTCAAGACTTAAGATAATATTATTGAAATGTATTCTATAATGTTTTAATATTTGTTTCCATCTTGGTTCAATATTTTGAATTTCACCAGATGTGTTGAGAATCAGTAAACTGTGGAATAGGAAGACGACATTAATGCTATATCTAAGTGTATTTGGGTGGTGTATTTTTCGACCTACGCAAATCCGCGATACTCCACTTCTGACCTACGTCAAATCCGCTTTACTACACATCAAACCTACTAGCACGTGGTTTTACAGCTGCTACATGGACTTGTGGCCGCGGCGCTCGGCCACCCTAGCCTGCCCTAGCCGCAGCGCTTGGGCCAGAAATTGTCTTAACCTAACCTAACCCTCACGTAATAAAAAAATAAACAGCTGGCGTAGGTCCGATACTGCAGTAGGTCACAAAGTTAGTAGGTCAGAAGTTCATATAGTTGCATATAGACAATGTAACATTACCGTGTTTTTGATGTTGTTTTAAAAAATTGTGTTTACTCGTAACTTATTAAATCACTGCTGTGGTTAACGTTCATTAGTGTTGTTAAAGTCATAAATTTAGTCTAAAATTGGTCTTCCCATTCCTGAGTTTTCTGGTTCTCTCTGTATTAGTCTATAATAGAATAGAATTTAGGAACAGCTCGTGCCCTTGTATTTCTGGTTCTCTCTGTATTAGTCTGTAATAGAATAGAATTTAGGAACAGCTCGGGCCCTTGTATTTCTGGTTCTCTCTGTATTAGTCTGTAATAGAATAGAATTTAGGAACAGCTCGGGCCCTTGTATTTCTGGTTCTCTCTGTATTAGTCTGTNGGTGTTGTCGACATTATTTAAAATTGAATGTACTGTCGACATTATTTCAAATTAAAGGTACTGTCGACATTATTTCAAATTGAAGGTGTTGTCGACATTATTTCAAATTAAAGGTACAGTCAACATTATTTCAAATTGAAGGTGTTGTCGACATTATTTCAAATTAAAGGTACTATCGACATTATTTCAAAATAAAGGTGTTGTCGACATTATTTAAAATTGAATGTACTGTCGACATTTTTTCAAATTAAAGGTACCGTCGACATTATTTCAAATTGAAGGTGTTGTCGACATTATTTCAAATTGAATGTACTGTCGACATTTTTTCAAATTAAAGGTACTATCGACAATATTTCAAATTAAAGATGTTGTCGATCATTATTTCAAATTAAAGGTGTTCTCGACATTATTTCAAATTAATGGTACTGTCGACATTATTTTAAATTAAAGATTTTGTCGATCATTATTTAAAATTAAAGGTGTTGTCGACATTATTTCAAATTAAAGGTACTGTCGATATTATTTTAAATTAAAGATGTTGTCGATCATTATTTTAAATTAAAGGTGTTGTCGACATTATTTCAAATTAAAGTTACTGTCGACATTATTTTAAATTAAAGATGTTGTCGATCATTATTTCAAATTAAAGGTGTTGTCGACATTATTTCAAATTGAAGGTGTTGTCGACATTATTTCAAATTCAAGGTGTTTTCGACATTATTTTATATTGAAGGTGTTGTCGACATTATTCTAAATTGAAGGTGTTGTCGACATTATTTCAATTGTGACTCCTCGCGGCCCATTTAATGAGTTGTATCGTGTATGCCTAATTTTCAACGGTATCCTTTAAACCTGTTTATCTGAGAAAAATGTCGTCGTTTTTCTAAAAAAAATAATTCTGTGAATTTTCGTCCTTTCTGTCAAAATAAACTTGAATTACTTTTAAAATACAGAAACCGGAATTAAAAATTATCTTCCATACTATTATTCAGATAAAGTTTTAAAGGAGAACGTATGGAAACTGCAGCATGTGAATTTACTCTGGATAAGATGAATAACGTGTACGATCTCTTTAAAAACCTGATAATGTTATTCTAATTTAACATTTTATCTAGTGGTCAATACAATAAAGATAAATTTAATACTTAAATCTTGATTTCAAAGAGACTTTTTTCAATTTACTAGTGTACAAGTAAACAAAGAGAAGATGTTAACTGACTGCAGTTTCTCATGGTTTCCGTGTTTATGTGTATCTGCATGCTGATGAAACCTTGGTAGAGATCAAACTTTAACTCGAAGTCATTTCATTGTATTGATATAAACGACACAGCTTTATATTTCTTTATCCATACTTTTAGATGATGAAGGATTTTATGTTTTCGGCCACGATCATGTAGGACACGGGAAAAGTGATGGACGAAGGAATTTTATCAATAATTCAATTTCATTAAATTAAAATATTAAAAAAATAGCACAAAGACCGAAATATATATTAAAATTGAGAAAAAAAAATCATTTTGCTTTTTGTGAGGCAAATTTGATTTAGAATAGTTTTCTTAACTTATTTAAGCATTTATTGATGATTGAAGAGTGTATATTGAGAACGTGGATGATTATTGTGACGATGTTATTCAACACTGTCTTCTTGTGAAGGTAAACAGCTGACCGGTCAGCTGACTCAAATCGGCTGACTCTAATCAGCTGAATGTAATCAGCTGGCTTAAATCAGCTGACTCTAATCAGTTGGCTTTGATTCACTGACTGTAATTAGCTGACTGTAATCAGCTGACCCTAATCATTTCACCCCATTCAGCTTACCTTAATCAGCTGACTCTAATAAGATCAATCTAATCTAATGGGTTGACCTCAATCAGCTGGCGAAAATCATCCGACCCTTATCTGCAGCTGACTTCAATCATCCGACCCAAATCAGCCCAACCCAATCAGTTCACCCCTACCAGCTTACCCTAGTTAGCTAATCCTAATCAGCAGGACAAAAATTACCCGACCCTAATGAGGTGAATCTAATCAGTTGACTCTAATCAGCTGACCTCAACTATCTAACCCTAATGAGCTGACACAAATCAGTTGACCTCAATCAGCCAACTCTTATTAGCTGTTTCTTTTATTAGCTGACTTTCTTATTAGCTGACTCTCTTATCAGCTGACTCTCTTATTAGCTGGCTCTCTTATTAGCTGACTCTCTTATCAGCTGACTCGCTTGTTAGCTGACTATCTTATCAGCTAACTCTCTTATTAGCAGACTCTCTTGACAGCTGACTTCAATTAGCTGACTCCAATACTCTGACCCTAATACTCTGACCCTAATCAGCTGACTCTAATAAACTGTTTCTAATCAGCTGACCTCAATCTGCAGCTGACTCCAATCAGCTAACCCAAATCCTGGTCCATTCTAATTATTTTTTTTATTTTCTAACTTACTATCTTATCAGCTAACTCTCTTATCAGCTGACTCTCTTATCAGCTGACTTTAATTAGCTGACTCCAATACTCTGACCCTAATACTCTGACCCTAATCAGCTGACTCTAATAAGCTAACCCAAATCCTGGTCCATTCTAATTATTTTTTTCTTTTCTAACTTATCCTAATTATATCTGTAAATCCAGGAGAAGTATCCAAGCTTGAAGCTCTTCATTGTGGGGCACTCTATGGGTGGGATGATTACTGTGCGCTCCGCCCTCATGCATAAGAATTTCTTCCACGGAATGATCCTCAACGGTCCTCTCATCATTCCTGGTCCGCAGGTCCTTGGGATGGACCTCAGAGCGTCTCCTTTTCGGACCTTTGTAAGCCGAGCTGTTCTGAAGTTTCTCAGTCTCTTCATTCCAGAGGTAATGTATCTAAATTTAATATACAAAACCTATCTTAACAAATATATTTTTAATTCCATGAATTTTCTACATTTGTTTTTCAAGAAATGATTTTATTTCAAACCTTTAAAACATTAATTTATTTTTTCTTTCTTTCGAAAATTTAAAACTATCTTTATGTTTCTACATTCAGACCCCTTCAGGAGGTCCTGACCTCTATATATTTGAACCTCTCCAGCTGGTCCTGACCTCCATATGTTTAGACGCCTCTGGGTGGTCTTGACCTCTTTATATTTAGACCCCTATAGGTGGTCCTGACCTCCTTTTATTTAGACCCCTCTGGGTGGTCCTAACTTCCATATATTTAGACTCCTGTAGGAGGTCCTGACCTCCATATATTTAGACCCCTCTGGGTGATCCTGACCTCTATATATTTAGACCTCTCTGGGTGGTCCTGACCTCCATATATTTAGACTCCTGTAGGAGGTCCTGACCTCCATATATTTAGACCCCTCTGGGTGGTCCTGACCTCCATATGGTGACCAGGGATATGGAAATGCACAAAATACTGAAGAAAGATGAACTCCGATGGACGGGAGGTTAGTAAGCTTTACTTACACCATATTCTAATAATATGAAAGGGATGGTAATCGTAAAATTATATTTGAAATTTGGGTATTTTTTTATAGGAAAAGTTTTATTTTAATATTTGATTAAGGATGTAAGGTTAGGCTTCTGCTTGCCTTTACAGACTGTTTAGATGAAAATATAAACCAACTTTCTGATGTCAGGTAATTAAATAATTATTAATCTAATTGTTTTCAACTATCTGATTACTTTATTTTTTACCATCAAATAATTATTTAATAATATAAAATGGCAACGCCTACTTTACAAGGGTACCCTTTAAACTTTTGTATGTTTCTTCAAGTNAGCACCCTTTAAAGTTTTGTTTTATCAATTATGAATTAGATATCAATGTTAATCATTTAGAAAATCTGATAATTTTCAATTGCGGCTTCTTTACAAAAGGGAGCCGCGTATTTCTGCTACAAGAAAAATATAGAAATTCTTAGAATTAAAAACAATTTTACATAGACAAACGACAATATCTTCCACATTATTGATCAGATAAAAGTTTCAAGGGTACCTTTGTGAATCGTGCATTGCTTTATTTAAATGGAATTACGCTTACAGTCCCTCTAAACAATTTAATTATTCAATTATTCAATTATTCAATCATTTAATCTGGTGGAAAACAAAAGTATCTTCATTTTTTTAGTTTTTATTTGAGCAATTTGCAAATTCCATTTTCAGACAACATTTCTTGACACGATTTATTTCCTAATAATGACAACATTTTATAACATCTTTTTTGCAACTAATAACAAAAACATTTAGGATATTATTTTGTCATGACAGGTTCTAGGAAGAAAATTTGTTGTGACATTTTGTTACCAGATAACAAAAATGTTCTAAGAGGCTATTTTGTTACAATTAAAATGACAACATTTTAGAACACAAGTTTTGTCCCTAATAAAAACACCATTTTAGGACACGATTTTGTAACAACATTTTAGGACACAATTTTGTTACAACATTTTAGGACACCATTTTGTATTTGTAATAATGACAAGAATATAAGAAACCATTTTTGTAATAATGACATCAATTGAGAACATAATTTTTGTAATAATGACATCAATTTTGGACACCAGTTTTGTAATAATGACAAGAATATAAGAAACCATTTTTGTAATAATGACATAAATTTATGACATCATTTCTGTAATAATGACAACAATTTATGACACTATTTTTGCAGTAATGACTTCAATTTAGGACACTTTTTTTGTAATCATGACAACCATTTAGGACACCATTTTTGTATTAATGACAACAATTTAGGACACCATTTTTGTAATAATGACTTGAATTTAGGATACCATTTTTGTAATCATGACAACAATTTAGGAGACCATTTTTGTAATCATGACAACAATTTAGTACACCTTTTTTTGTAATCATGACAACAATTTAGGACACCATTTTTTGTAATAATGACAACAATTTATGACACCATTTTTGCAATAATGACAACAATTTATGACACCATTTTTGCAGTAATGACTTCAATTTAAGACACTATTTTTGTAATCATGACATCAATTTAGGACACCATTATTGTATTAATGACAACAATTCATGACACCATTTTTGCAGTAATGACTTCAATTTAGGACACCATTTTTGCAATAATGACTTCAATTTAGGAGACCATTTTTGTAATCATGACAACAATTTAGGCCACCATTTTTTGTAATAATGACAACAATTTATGACACCATTTTTGCAATAATGACGAAATTTTATGGGGCCATTTTTGCAATAATGACAACAATTTATGACACAATTTTTGCAGCAATGACTTCAATTTAGGACACCATTTTTGCAGTAATGACTTCAATTTAGGACACCATTTTTGCAGTAATGACTTCAATTTAGGACACCATTTTTGCAGTAATGACTTCAATTTAGAACACCATTTTTGCAATAATGTCTTCAATTTAGGACACCATTTTTGCAGTAATGACTTCAATTTAGGACACCATTTTTGCAGTAATGACTTCAATTTAGGACACCATTTTTGTAATAATGACATCAATTTAGGACACCATTTTTGCAATAATAACTTCAATTTAGGACACCAATTTTGTAATAATGACTTCAATTTAGGACACCATTTTTGTAATAATGACTTTAATTTAGGACACCATTTTTGATCATACATGGCAGTAAAGATATTCTGTGTAATCCTGTTGGATCTGATCTACTCTACAGGTGACATTTATTTCAAATTTAAACATTTTTCATTTTAAACATTCGGGCACATTGAACATCTTTGAATTGTGAGATAGACTTTATAGTTGTGTGTGTTCCCAATCCTGAAATTTGTTGTAATGTAAAGCCACGCAACTGAAAAAAACGCCAATGCACTAGTAAAATTATCTTTTTATTGGCAAAACCACTTTATTTATCATGGCAGACAGAGGTGTTTAATGAAGGGTGGGGNATACATCCCTGGACACCTTCTTGTATACACCCCTGGACACCTTCTTGTATACATCCCTGGACACCTTCTTGTATACATCCCTGATGGCAAAAAATATTTATCTTTCTAACCATTTCTACCCAAATGGGACATATTTAAGTATTTCCCATTGGTAGACTTTCTATTTTGTCACCTTGACAATTACTTAATAGAGGACGAAACTTTTGAGTGGAATATTGTTAATCTTGACCCCTTGATCTCAATATCCCGTGCGGACACTTTTAAATTTAAGAATCAATCAATAAGATTTATCCAAACAGGATATGCCTACCACAGGACATCGGAATTGATTGCATAACATGGAGATCAATGCTCGCCCTTAATATTCAAAACACAAAAGTTTAAACTTTTGAAGAAAATACTGCAAATGTCTTGTATTTTTCTAAGATGCCCGGCGGCGTCCGAATCATATAAAAATTTCGTTATTGATTCATTAAAATACATAATTTTCGCGACAATTGATAATTAATTATAGGAGCTGAAAGCAGGGGGGCTATGGGGGCTTACCCCCCTCCCTGTATAAGGGAAAGCTACGGTTTCCAGGATGATTTTGGGTTCTAATGGATGCTGATTCCCGCTCAAGAAAGAAAAGAAATTAAACACCCCCCCTCCCCCCCCCCTCCGACAATTTTCTGAATACGGCCCTGGCAGAAAATGACATTATGAAAATTATTTCCTTTCATTTTTGTTCATGGTATACTGATTTAAAAAATTTGGTTGTCATGTGTATTCTAAAATATGTTGAACAGTCCCTTTAAAGGAGAAGTATGTGCGCGGACAAGAAGTTTAAAGTGTACGAGGGAAGTAAGCATCAGCTGTTCTTTGAGCTGCCCCATGTCAGGTACACTTCTGCCAGGTCAAATACACTCTACCACATTTTTCACTTTGCTAAACTTCTTAAAATTCTAGACATTCTTTTCCATTTCTGAGAATACTTTTATCTGATTCTTGTTCAATTTTTACCTCAGGCAAGCTTTTATTTGATCTCTGACTAAACTTTATGTTTTTATTTTAGAAATGAAGCTTTCCAAGATGTAGCTGAATGGATCAAAGAAAGAACTTAAAACATTTTATCATGACAAATTATTTAGAAAAGAATAAATTAAATTTTTGATATTTACCAATTTATTTTATTTTTAATTATAATCAAAAGTTTGTTTACAGCTAAAGTAGTGATTTTAAATGAAAAATTATTATTTTTTAAAATTTTTATTTATGGTTTGTAGAACAAATGTTATATTTTTTAAAGAAATTGAGTCTTTGCCACAGGCTCAAATTTTCTATTCCCCATTTCTTTACAACCTGCTGCTGATAATCTTTGATATTTCAAACTTATAATATTTGATCTGTCAGTATTCATAGTTTGAAATATTTAAGCTCTAAGACAATGGGTTGCACAGATATAGAGATTGGAAATTCAGAGATTGTGACTCAATTCCTTTGTCAAAAAGTCTGCTGTTACTGGAAGTAAAACTTGAATCAGCTGATTTTTGCGATCAGCTGCAATTATTTTTGGCGGGAAAAGTTATAAAATTGAAAATCCGGGAACTATGGATAACATATGGAGCGGTGGAATGTGGATGGAGGAGATGTTGGAGGGTTTACTTGGAGCACATCAATCCCTTGAGGTGGGCAGCGTCAATCATACCACCGTCAATCTGGAACTCAGCAAAAGCATCATCGACCTTGAAAAAACATAGAATTACCTTTTCTAATTTAAAATGCAGAATTACTATTCACATTTTATAATGGTTGTGAACAAATTACTTCAAGAGAATATGAAATAGATATCGATGTTTTTGTTTATTTTCATCTGTAATTTCTCTTAAAAAGTGACTTGCGCGTTTCTTTCTTGTGAGAAACAATGGAGAAATTCACAGAAATAATCACTTTTAATCCTAGTCGTTATCTTCAGCATTTTAAATCTAGGGTATCGCTCTTAATCGGGCATTTTTTAGCAAGGGGGATCACTCAAAATTAGGCTCACAGTCCCTTTAATTTGGACAATAACACCAAGGATTTAATGCAAAGAAAGTTATTTCAGAGGTGTACGCATCTTTTGTACTGCAGTGTACTGTCTCTGGGCGGTAATGTAAACACAAGACGGATGTCGGAGCCTGACATGGGATCCATCTTTCACATAAATAATCAATGAAATATTCTGGCCATAGGAAACTATTATGTGAATTATCAAAATTTAATGCTTTTAACCTCCTCGGATACTAAACGAACATAAATGCATCTATTCCTGTTTTTAAATTCCGCCCAGAGAGAACTGGTTTTAATATATACGCAGAGTATACGCAACTGCAATTAATTTTCCTTGAATTACATTCTTGAATAACACCAAAATCAGGCGATAGAAAAAAAACAGATAAGTTTCTAAAAAGTTTCCATGATGGCATATTGTTAGAAGAACTTAATGCTAAGAAATTGTAAAGATTGTAATATATATTATATAGAGATAGATCAAAGTGTTTTCTGGAAGTAAAAAGTCCACTTTTGTTTTTTTGTGATTAAGATGTGTCCCAAATCAAAAAAAAATATGTTAGATATAAAACAATTTAGATTTTATTTTATAAAGACGGAGTTTAAAAATTTATGGAGCAATCGTAACTTTTGAATTACGAAGCTTTTTTAATAGATCTTAAATATCTATTCTTAATTGAAATTTTTAAATATAAACAAAAAAATATTATCCAACGTAATAAGTGAAATTTATTGCCAATAAGATTCAAGTTTTGTAATATTTATATACGAGGCGTGATCAATAAGTTTCGCTACAAAAGATTAGGGGTACTTGTGGAAGTCTGAGCACTGTAATTTTTTTTTAAAGTTCAATTTATCTATGCCAGATTATTTTCAGATCAGTTGATGTCAATCAGATCTTTGTTGTAATGTTAGAAAAGTGTATCAGCTTCGTTCGTCACAGCAAGAAAATTTTCAGAATGGTCTCAAACTTGATCCATCAGAGTCTATTTTAGACTCTTGAAGAGCGATCAAAAGAAAAGAAAGATTGAGTATTTGATGTAAGAAGGACTTTTAGAGGGTTTTTCTGGTTTTGATTTACATTTAAGATCCTATAGTCAATGTTTTCTCTCTGGTCCTATGTCAGAGACTTTGGGACATTTAACCCAGATCTTTGCAATTTTCAAATCTTTCTTTACAACTTTGTTTACAATGTAAAAACATATAACAAACTGTCTGGCAAACATACTTCTTGAACCCTTGCTAAAAAGGTTTGAATAATTTTCAACATTTTTGACCATTTTTGGGGCCTTAATGGTCTTTTCCTGTCCGGACATTTCATAATCCTTCAAATATTCATCTCTTCCTTCTTCACCCCATTAAACCACAATTATAGTTCATAAAATCGTTTAAAATGCGCTCTGGATCATGTTTAAGGGTTCTGGTTGGTTTTCGCATAAACTGAAAAACAAATTTGGGGTAACCAAGCCTCCAAAGTGTCTCCTTTCTCTGGTTAATATTAATATTCTTGTGCTGTGACAACGAACCTAATCCACCTTCATCACAAAAATAATCTACTTGACGCCAACCTGGCCAAAAATGTATCCGGTATAAATATGGCTCAGTAACATTATGCCTAGTTCCCGAATGCCTAGTTCGTGAATGCCTAGTTCACTATGCCTAGATTCATGAATGCCTAGTTCGTAATGCCTAGATAACATTATACCTAGATAACACCATGTCTAGATTCATGAATGCCTATATAACATTATGCCTATATTTCATAATGCCTAGTCTCCCAATGCCTAGATAACATTTGACTGAATTGAATGCCTATAGACATTGTCAAGCAATAAATAAATGATACTAATTCTGGTGATAAGAGTAGCTTTGCAATCCAGAGCCATTCCCAACATAGTTAAAGTTGTATTTGTTCCTTAATCCATCACCTCCCTTTCTCGTCCGAGTTGCACTTATGAGAGCAGCCATTGCTGCTGCGTGTCAAACTTCAACTGAAGTTGCACATTTTCAGAAAGTTGTTTGCGGATTTTTGTAAAAATTTTACCGGATTGTCATATTGTCATGTTGGTTGTCATGTTTTTTTTACCTCTCTTTAATATTTTTATTTCTCTTTGAAATACATTGTCTAGGCATTCAATGCACTCTTATGTTATCTACGCATAATGTTATCCAGGCATTCATGAATCTTTGCATTGTGTTCTCTAGGCATTATGTTATCTAGGCATTATGAACTAGGCATTCAAAAATCCAGGCATAATGTTATCTAGGCATTCAGAAATCTAGGCATAATGTTGTCTAGTCATTCATGAACTAGGCATAGTGAACTAGGCATTCACGAACTAGGCATTCGGTAACTAGGCATAATGTTACTGAGCCCTTATTGATCATCCCTCTTAGTTTTAATCTTATTGAATAATCCTATTATGGGACCAAAAATTCATGTTTTTTAGTTTATTTTGAATCTATCTAGTTTCAATATTTTATGCAAAATATATATATTCGTTCTTTAGCTCTGCTGTTGAGTATATCTACATATTTTAGTACACAATACATGCAAAAGCTTTCTTTCCCACCGACGCGCCTCCATATCTATCTATCTATCTATCTATCTATCTATCTATCTATCTATCTATCTATCTATCTATCTATATATATATCTATCTATCTATCTATCCATCTATGTATCTATCTATCTGTCTATCTATCTCATAAAATCGACATCTTTTTCAGACAACATTTGGAAAACTTCCCTGAGGGTATATTGGTTGCAAAAAATTGGCCCCAATCTGTTCATCCGTTCTAACGTTTATTGGATACAAATAAACAACCCAAATATATATTCTAGGACTATTATGAGAGATAAGGATGGAGGGATGAAAGATGAATGAATGAATGAATGAATGACTGGAGGAGGTTAAGTATAGAGGATGGCGGAGGTTCTAATGCCTAACAACTGCAGTCAGCTGGTGCCAACCTCAACCAGTATTAAACTAGTATTAAACCTCTGACATAACCTCCACAATACCAGGGATATTAAAGAAGATGTCGTTGTAATTTCAATTGACTCTTACTTCAACGCTAAATTCCCATATTCACAACGGTACCCTTTAAACCTTCATTTGAGCAAAATGTCTTAGCTATCCTTTCTTTTCAATCTGGGCAATAATTATTTTAAATTAATGTTTCTCTGTAAAAGTGACAAATGAATTTATGCAGCGGAGAAAAATTAAGTAAATTTAACGCACTCTATAAAATAAAAAACGACAATATCTCTCTCATTGTTGTTCAGAAAGGCCACTCTCAAATTGATGAAATTATTAAATTAAATTTTAAAATTATCTTTATTTTAATATCAGCAAGAATCATTTGCTCAAGATCATCTAACGCATGTGGATTTTACATGCGCGCAATTGCGAGCCCTTTAATTCCGTGCAGTTTCAAGTCTAAGCAATTCTAATCAATTCTTAGCAATTTTTAACAATTCTAAGCAATTCTAAGCAATTCTAAGCAATTCTAAGCAATATTCTAAGCAATTCTAAGCAATTCTAAGCAATTCTAAGCAAATCTAAGCAATTCTAAGCAATTTTTAACAAATATAAGCAATTCTAAGCAATTCTAAGCAATTCTAAGCAATTCTAAGCAATTCTAAGCAATTCTAAGCAATTCTTATCAATTCTAAGCAATTCTAAGCAATGCTAAGCAAATCTGAGCAATTCTAAGCAATTCTAAGCAATTCTAAGCAATTCTAAGCAATTCTAAGCAAATCTGAGCAATTCTAAGCAATTCTAAGCAATTCTAAGCAATTCTAAGCAATTCTAAGCAATTCTAAGCAATTCTAAGCAATTCTAAACAATTCTAAGCAATTTTAAGCAATTCTAAGCAATTCTTGTCAATTCTAAGAAATTCTAAGCAATTCTAAGCAATGCTAAGCAATTCTAAGCAATTCTAAGCAATTCTAAAGCAATTCTAAGCAATTCTAAGCAAATCTAAGCAATATTAAGCAATTCAATTGAACTCCGCACAGTTCAGGATTTTTGATTGGAAACCCTAAGATCAAGGCCCCAGTAAAATTATCATTAACTAGCTTTAAAACCTTCATTTAAATTATTTTGTTCTGTGTTTAAAATCCAGTTAAAGATGTTTTTTATGAATATATATATATTATCNTCTAAATTTAAATATAGACTATAAACGATCTAAATTATTCAAAGGTCGAATATTGTATATTTGTTGAACATTTTAACCAAGTTCGTTTAATTATTGGCAAAATAAAGTTGAAACCCTTTACAATATTACTGAATGAAAATTTAAGGGTGTGTTTATGAGTTTTTAAATGGGAAAACAAAACAAATGAAAAAGATTTACATATCTTAAAAAAAATACTTCCCATACGTACTACGTAGAGTAGATGACATTTCCATAATAATACATTTGATTATATTACATAATTTTAATAACCTAAAATTTATATTTCATTCAATAACCTACAGATCCAAATTGGACAGCAAACCAGTTGTCACGTGAGAAGCAATCTTACGCAAAATGTATATTTCTAAATAATCTAATAAAATAAGTTTCTTCGTATTTTTTTCTTACGACTAATAAGTGCGATTAAAAAAGAGGTATGATTTCTTATTGAAATTTCCCGAGTTTCCGCTAAGATTTTTATTTCAGGAGCTAAGGCCTCAAGGCTTAGAAAACCCAACAAAAACCAATTTGTCTTTTGAAAATCAAAGTTTATATCAAGATAATCTAGATTAGCGAAAAAGAAAACAATTATGTGCTTCTAAATTGGCAAAAGAATGAAGTATGAAAAGCGATGTATATGTGCGGATATAAAAATGACTATGTGCGCATACATAATAATATTAAAATAAGTTTTTTGGGTTTTTTTTTAATAACTTTTGGAAGGTAAATATTAGAGTACTCAAAGATTAAGTTTTTTTCTGTATTAAGATTAAAGCCGTAGGCCAACTGCCTCGCTTACTGGGTACTGCCTGAAATTTTGATAATCCGATAAGCTCCTTTTGGTAGCAGTGCTGAAGCTGCTCTTACCAGTCCCGATGCTTCTGGAAGTAGTTTTTAAGGTTCTGATGGTTCTATTAGCTGTCCTGGTGGTTTAGTGGCATCAGTACTGATGGTTCTAGTAGTAGTTGTTCTAATTGTTCTAGTAGCATTTTTGAAGCTTCTTGAAGCTGTCCTAATAGATGTGTTTCTTCTACTTACTGAAACAACTGGTGAAATATCACAATCGACTTTACGCTCTTATTTAAAAAGTGTACCCCGTAAAAATGTCTAATTGGTATCAAATGAATCCTAAAGTTTTTCTCTACAATGCTGCACATTCAACTCAACTACCATGTTTAGCCGGTCTCTCCCTTTAATGGATTTTTTCATTTGCGGTTTCTCAACAAAAGTGACCTGCCCATTTCTCTCTTAGATTTAAAATTTAGAAATTATCAAAATTAAACACTTTTCGAGTTAGGAAATAGACAATATCTTCCACATTTTGAATCGGATGAAGGATCAAGGATTAAAGAACCGTTGTGAATCAGGCATGTTCCTTTTTTTAAATGGAGATTTATTTAAAATTACAATGAAAATATATTACTGAAAGCAAATATAAATGTGTATCTGTTCCCTGCATTCATTTAATTTATACAACTGGATAGGAGTAAATATTAATGTAATCTTCAGGGGACATTTAATCTAGTTTTATATCTAATATATATAAAGGGGTAATTCGAGGTTCCACACAAAATTTGGGCCGGATCGGTTTGGTGGCTTTTACGTTTATTGGATACAAACAGACAGACAGACAAGCAAAGTATAGCTATAGATGGCCAAACGACTGGGCCAAGTTGTCTGAAACTTTTTGAGGGAACCCATGAGTATCATACATAGGCTAAACAAATTGGTTTCAGCTAGTTTGCTCTTAATTCTATTTTTGAAATAAAAGGCAAGGGGTGGGGAATGTTTTAATTATGACCTATTCTTGTATCCAACATGAATACGAATACGGATCATCCCTGTTGAATTAAAAAAAATAGTCTTTAAATTTTTTTAAACCAGAGAGAATTTAATATTCTCAAAAAATTTAAAAATTTCAAATTACAAGTAAAAAGTGATCACATAGAAAAATTCTTCTTAACTTCATCTTGAATTTCATAATGAACGTGCTATAAAGTAAGTATCGTGCTATAAAGTTAAATTAGCTGTACATTATAGAACGTGTGCTTTAAAGTTTTGATTTTCTCCAAAAAAATTAGGATACTTCCACAATATTTTTTTTTAATTGAAAATTTCTGTCCAAAAATAACATTGTTATAAATAGTTTTTATTCAACTTTCATTTTACGTATAAAACTTAAAACTAAAATAATTTTGAATTTAAAAAACTATTATTCCGCAATTCAAATTGACCGAAGTAATGTATGAACATAAATGCTGAATTTCCTTTTACTGCACTTTAAGTAGAATTTCTAACATTGTGTTTGAGAATTGGGCGTAGTTACAAACCCGTTACACTAGCCTGTCCTAGCCGCAGCGCGGGCCCAGAAAGTGCTTAATCTAACCTAATCCTTAAATGATACAAAAATAAGCAGCTTAGCCAAACCTAACCGTAACGGGGTTGTATCTCCGTTTGAAAATTGGGTTATACTCATTTATTCATTATTTATCAAAAATCAAAATACTGCGTTTTATTTGCAATTGCAGAAGTGTCTTTTGAAGAAAAATATGGCGAATTTTAGACTTTTTTAAAATAGTGCTTATGGCTCATAGAACCCTAGGCTAGGCCACATAAATTTCATTCATTTGGTGTATTATCCCGGTTTACCTTATAATCTGTAATTGTAGTGCAGCTTGAGCTGTTTAAAATTGAATTGGACCGGAGTTTACAGTGCTTTAGGCAGGCAATAGTTTCAATTGCAGTCTAATGTCATTTCTTTTCATAACGAGTTAGAGATATTTTGAAATTTAAACAAGTTCATAAGTTTAGAAATTTATACAGTAAATACCAGAAAACTCTGGAATTTGAAGACGACTTTCAAAATCAAGTTTTTACTTTAAAAAGTCTTATGAAAATTAGACATAGGAAATGTGTAATGTAAACAGACCCATTTCAATAAATTAGTGATTTGATAAGTGTCTAGTAAACTATTTGCTTTGTAACAACATTAAATACTCTAAAGTATTGATATAATGTCGTCTTCCTATTCCTTTGTTTTCTGGTAATCACTATTACTATTTGATTTTTCATTTTTTCAAAAATTTTGAGTTTTTGAACTGATTATTTTAAATTGTGGTTAGATTATAGAAGTGACTGGCAGATTTCTGCTTCAAATGTACAAAAAAGGAAGTTGCCAGAATTTAACATTTTCTTTACAGAAAACCAGTGATATCTTCATTGTTGCTCAGATAATGAGTAAAGGATACCGTCGTAAATCAGATCATCTACCCTTTAAGTGGAGAAACACGTGAAATACCGTCTACAGTCCCTTTAAGTGGAGGAACACTTGAAATACCGTCTACAGTCCCTTTAAGTTAACATATTTACTTAATTCGTTCTATTTTGTAACTCAAGAATCAATATATATACTTTGCTTGTCTGTCTGTTTGTTGAATTCTCAGAATTTAAAAAATTTTGCTTTAAAAAAATAAGTTTTTGTGCAATTTTGAAAATTCACGAAAAACATGATTGAATCCGCAAACTTTTTTGATCTTGTTTAATATTTTACAAAGAGTTGCTCACCGATAGAGTCACAATTCAAAATTGAAATAGTAGATTTGCACGAAGTGTCCTAGTATGATATATTTACCTAATGAGTTCTATACTATTCTGTATCTCGAGAAGAACTAAATTAAATTTCCCCTTCACAGATCCTATTGTGACTCAGGTAGTCTGATTTTCCCTCATTCTACTTTTGTGACACAGGAAGTCTGATTTTTAGCTCAAATAAGAAAAAGGTGAAAATAGATAGTATGTGATTGACATTATATTTCAATAACTTTTTTAAAGATTTTTTGCCATTTTCAGTTAATACAAAATTTATTATCAAGTGTGGAAAAGGAATTGAGTCTTTGCTGCAAACGCAAATCTTCTAATCCCTACATGTATTCAACCTGGTGGCTTAAGTCTTCGACATTTCAAACTAAGATCTGACTAAATTCAAATGGTAAAATATCGTAGCTATAAGGGGGGCCTTTTACCGCCGAAGGGGGGGCGCACTTTCTGAGACAAAAAAAAATGAAAAAAAGAAGAAAACGAAAAGAGAAAGAAGAAAGGAAATAGTAACGAAATCGGCATAAAATTTAATTTTGTTACCAATTTTATGTGTACAGTATTATTTATTTTTCAAATTAAAGAAAAATTGAGTGCTTTCTGAAATAAATTAATTGGGAATTTTTATTTCTATCCTGTCTTTTGAAATAATAGGGTTTACATTAATTTTTTGCTGTATTTTGAGAAGCATTATTCTTTTTCCTTCTTTTTTTAGATTAATGATTCTAATGAACCATCTTACAGCAAAAAGTAACACGAGACAAATTTAAATTATATAAAAATTATGAGAAGCTGTTTGTAAGCTCATCAGCTCAGGAGAGTTTATTTTTATATTTTAGTTTTGAGAAAACTGAAGACTTGAGCTTTATTGATCTTTACAGGAACTTACATAATTTACTTTCCCTGTATTGAAAACTGAAGACTTGCATACTTGAGCTTTATTGATCTTTACAGGAACTTACATCATTTACTTTCCCTGTATTGAAAACTGAAAATTTGCATACTTGAGCTTTATTGATCTTTACAGGAACTTACCATTTACTTTCCCTGTATTGAAATCTGAAGATTTGCATATTTGAGCTTTATTGATCTTTACAGGAACTTACCATTTACTTTCCCTGTATTGAAAACTGAAGATTTGCATACTTGAGCTTTATTGATCTTTACAGGAACTTACATCATTTACTTTCCCTGTATTGAAAACTGAAGATTTGCATACTTGAGCCTTATTGATCTTTACAGGAACTTACCATTTACTTTCCCTGTATTGAAAATAAGTATACTATTCATGATTCAAAAATGTTTAGTAGAACATTTATTTATAGTTTAAGCCAAATCTCTATATCTTTTACCTCCATTTTTTTATGCAAATAGCTTTTCAACTATTTTATGATTGCAATTAGCAGGCACAATATCTATCTTATTATATGTTAAAAGTTAAAAATCTATTTTTTTTTAGTTTACATTCATTAATTTTTACTCTTATTGAGTTTTTCAGGTGAAAAAAAATGTTCGACTGTGCCACGCCCCCTATTTATCCATCTATACTGTTATTAAAATTTGTGCCCCCCCCCCCTTTAGATGTTTCTAGCTATGGGCCTGCAAAGGTCTATGACATTTGGTTGCAAAAATGTTGGTACTAGAAAATCAGAGTTTGTGGCAGAGACTCAATTCCTCAAAACTTAATTTACAATGTGGAATCAAATTTAACGTTTAGAGAAAATTTTTAAATTTGCTAAACTGAAGATTTTGTTGAACCAAAAGGAATTTTTAATAAAAAACTTTCAACCTAATCTATTCGCTGTGGGCATAAGAAAAAGTTTTTGCAACATTTCTGTTTTTTTAAATTCCCAAAATTCCAATGTAGTTCACATTAAAATGCTTGATATATTGCCCTTTAAAATTGCTCAGTTCGATTAATAATTCTTACTTAATTAAAATTTTTTTAAAGAAAAAATAAGCAAATATGAAGAATAAAATCATTTTACATTAAATCATCTTAGTTTTCGGATAATTTATTCAAATCTATGAATGTTAATTAGGTATTTAATCCTTTGAATTTTGAGCATGGAATTTTATTTTATGAATATTTTATGAATATTTATCACATTTAAAAAAGGGGCAAATATTCATTATTAAAGTATGTATCTTAGGGGTTTCTGAAGGAGCTGTAAGCGTAATTTCAAGGATCATTTAATTTAAATAGGGGTGGGGGTATCCACGTATCCCACTACAAACCAAGATATGCACGCTCTTACGCAAAAATTGAGCACTATTTTGTAAAATTACTAATTTACCCCTTAATATAGAAATAAGCGTGTTGTAATTTTTAAATGCATATGTCTAGGGCTCCAAAAAGTGATAAAACCAAAGGAAGGCGTAGCGACAATTTAAAGTCGAGGCTGTCTAAAAATTGACTAACTTTCAGAGTTGTCTGGATCTCGAGGACAGAGATCGCAGTGGATATATATTTAAACCGCTGTGTAAAAAGCTGTACAATCGTAGTGTATGCTAGCGTACTGTGTGAACTGAACACGGATGACGTAAAATATTGGATATGTATCTAAACTGCTGTGTAAAAAGCTGTAAAATCGTAGTGTATGCTAGCGTACTGTGTGAACTGAACACGGATGACGTAAAACAGTGGATATGTATCTAAACTGCTGTGTAAAAAGCTGTAAAATCGTAGTGTATGCTAGCGTACTGTGTGAACTGAATGCGGATGACGTAAAACAGTGGATATATATCTAAACCGCTGTGTAAAACGCTGTAAAATCGTAGTGTATGCTAGCGTACTGTGTGAACTGAACGCGGATGACGTAACACAGCGTGCAAGCAAAGTGTTCACCAATTACAAGCGATTTTTTTCAATTTACTCCTAAAATATAGATTTTTGGGGTTTTAAACGTGAATTACCAAAAAATTTAATTATTTGATTATCTACTACTTAAGGAGAACCTTTATATCCTATCACTTCTCCTGTAAATGTTGACTCTCTTATTTGGGTTTCCAAAGTAATTCGATCTTTACATTTAGATCACGAATCTCTCAAAAATGTAATAAAATTATCCTGATTGAGTAGAATTGTGAAAAATAAATATTTTATTTGTAATTTTCTGCAGGTAAAAAGCAGACTTTATCTTGCTTCAAAATGCAAAGTGAAAAAATCAGACTAGCTTTGTCTGGATGGGTCCTGGCTTATTGTATCTGAGGTCAGGTACAGCTGACCAGTACATTATCTATCTATCTATCTATTTATCTATCTATCTATCTATCTATCCATCTATCTATCTATCTATCTATCTATCTATCCTTCTATCTATCTATCTATCTCATAAAATCGACATCTTTTTCAGACAACATTTGGAAAACTTCCCTGAGGGTATATTAGTTGCAAAAAATTGGCCCCAATCTCTTTATCCGTTTTAACGTTTATTGGATACAAATAAACAAACCAAATATATATTCTGTGACTATTATGAGAGATAAGGATAGAGGGATGAAAGATGAATGAATGAATGAATGAATGGAGGAGGTTAAGTATATAGAGGATGGCGGAGGCTCTAATGCCTAACAACTGCAGTCAGCTGGTGCCAACCTCAACCAGTATTAAACTAGTATTAAACCTCTGACATAACCTCCACAATACCAGGGATAATTCAGAAGATTAGAAATTATTTAATTACCTGAGCCTCTCCGCTTCCTACGGATTTACCGTGATTAGCGAAGGCAGCAACGAGGTCAGAGGCTGATAGGAGTCCATCTTTATCCTAGATATGATATGATAGATAATTAGGTGATGTGATTATGATGATAATGATGCTAATTATGATAATGATGATAATGATGATAATGATGATAATGATGATAATGATGATAATGATTATAATGATGATAATGATGATAATGATGATAATGATGATGATAATGCTGATAATGATGATAATGATAATAATGATGATAATGATGAAAATGATGATATTGATGACAATGATGAAAATGATGATATCGATGATAATGAGGAAAATGATGATAATGATGATACTAACCACGTCCATGATGCCGAAGGCCTCCTTGAACTGCTGGATGGCAGAGTGGGAAAAGGAATCAAAAATATTTTGTTTCTTGGGCATGATGGTAGTTGAAGGGACTTGTCCTGAAATAATTAAATGTTATTAACAATTATGATAATTCTTTAAAAATTTAAAGCAAGCTGCCACTTTCGATCCCAATTCAACCATAAACCTTTCGTTCTTTCTCTTTTATACTTTTTTGGGAAATTATTGACCAAAACGCAATTGAAGAATTTAGTTTGAAAAAACGAAGATTCCTAATTCAGGTTGGTATATCAATCATAACGTTAATAATTAGTCTGATACTGAATAGTTTCATTATATACAGGGTTACCCACAAAGGATGAGACTTCAGAGACGTTTGTACGGAAATTATTTGATCTTTGATATTACATTCCAGTTTCCCTTCAGCTGTAAACTTATTTTTTCTTTGAAAAAGAATATTTATGACATAATACCAAATCAAAGCATTAAATCGTTATATTTAAAGAGTTTAAAATTGTCATCAAAGTCTCATAATTTAAACCTGCATCTATTTAAATATTGTTTTTTAAATTTCCAAACTTAAAAATGATTGGGAAACTTTTAAAATATTTAATTTAAGATTTCGTTTTGTTTTGCTAAACATTAGGATTTAGTGTGGAGATGCTTGAAATATTTGGCTAAAAGCCAGGTAAACGACCTTTATACTTAGGGTTCCTTAAATATATATATATATATATACGCCATACCACCTGAATAATATATATGTATACGCCATACCACCTTAATAATATATATATATACGCCATACCACCTTAATAATATATAT